>NC_042621.1:1490501-1790501 GCF_901001135.1 Rhinatrema bivittatum | reverse complement strand
GAGCTCGGGAGGCAGCTGCAAGAGGGAGCGGCGGAGCACGGGCGGCGGTGAATCAGACAGGGGGGCGGCGGGGACGGGGCCCGGACCCTCGATCCGCTCCTCCTCTTCGGGCTCTCCCTCGGGGCCCTCGTGCTGCGGCTGCTGTCTCCGCCGGCAGCCCCGAGTCGAGCCGACTCCGCATAGCCTAGCACACACAGCCATCCGCGCACAGGCCGGGCAGACCGTGACAGCGCCGCGCTGCGTCATCCCGTCACGCAGCCCAGGCAGACCGTGACAGCGCCGCGCTGCGTCATCCCGTCACGCAGCCCAGGCAGACCGTGGCAGCGACGCGCCGCGTCATCCCGTCACGCAGCCCAGGCAGACCGTGACAGCGCCGCGCCGCGTCATCCCGTCACGCAGCCCAGGCAGACCGTGACAGCGCCGCGCTGCGTCATCCCGTAACGCAGCCCAGGCAGACCGTGACAGCGCCGCGCCGCGCCGCGTCGCGTCATCCCGTAACGCAGCCCGTGCAAACCGTGGCAGCGACGCGCTGCGTCATCCCGCACGCAGGAGGAGGACCCTGGCTCGCGGTGAACTATTTTCCCTTAAAGGGGAAGGGATAAGATTACTCACTTCTCCGGTGCCCCCTAGTGGGGACACCGGAGGCTAATATTAGGATGGGTAAGACTGAGGGAGGGAAGCGGGGGGATCCTTGAAAAACTAAAGGCCAATGATCTAAATTTTAAAAAACACATCTCTACTAGAACAAAAGAAGGATTCCACAAACTACAGGTAATCAAACACCTAAAACCACTGCTTCATCCCCATGACTTCAAAACAGTCCTTCAAGCCCTAATATTCTCCCTAAGACCACTACAGCTTCTTCAGAATACCGCTGCCAGAATCTTAACGGGGAAAAGAAAATCTGAACACATCACTCCTGTTCTCAACCAACTACAATGGCTCACAATTGAGAAAAGAATCGAATTCAAAGTCCTCTCAATACTGCAGAAAGCAATTTACAAAGCAGATTACTCTGCTCTTGTTGACGTCATACATATCCACCAATCCCTACGCACTACAAGAACAACTAGTAAAATACAACTTGTGATTCCATCTCTCCCTCTCGCCAAACTCTCTTCCACCAGAAATAGAGCCATTTCCATCATCGGCCCAAAATTATGGAACTCACTCCCTCAGTACCTCGCTGGTCAAGAAAACCCTAAATCTTTTAAAAAAGAACTAAAATCTTGGCTACTAAGCCAATCTCTTACTGACAGCTCGGACTTTTGATCTCATAACTATCAGTCTACTGATAGGACAATTTATCCCGCCCTCTAACTACAGATATATCCTATTATCTATGAACCCTGTTTTTTCAGTATACCTTACTTGTAATATATCCTGCTGTTTGTTAGACTAATTTGTATGTCTGTTTCTCAGTCTGATTAATGTAATCTGTCAAATTTAAATGTAACTGGTTTGTTATAATGTAAACCGGAGTGAAGGCAACTCTGCTATACCTCGGTATATAAAAAACGCTAAATTAAAAAAAACAAAAAAAACAACTGTTCCCCGCAGCCCAGTCTTGTGGGTTACACTCGCCCAGCCGCCATCTGTTGTTCCCAACAATGGGGGGAAGGGGGAGGGGGAAGTGGGGTTCAACAACCTGTTGGAGAGCCCCTAACCCGCGTTAATATAAAGGGCGGCAGACCGCCGACCATTCTTAAATTGGGGAGAAATTAGGGGAGGGGAAGGGGGGAGGCCCCTCTTCGGGGAGAATAGGAAAGTGACCTTTACCTCGCCACTGTTAGTGGAGGGTAGTGGGGGTGGGTTGACAACCTGGGGGGGGGGCTCTAATCTGCCCTAATATAAAGGGGGGCGCCGACCATTAAGAACATAAGAAATTGCCATGCTGGGTCAGACCAAGGGTCCATCAAGCCCAGCATCCCGTTTCCAACAGAGGCCAATCAAAAATTATATGGCTGGTGTAATTATTAGTTGTTGCTATTATCAGCACAATGTATCTTATGAAATGTGTAGATATACCCTTCTAAAGAGAGGAAAAGACCTCAGCACTGGTGTCTTCTGAATGTTTCATCAGACTTTATACCAGTAAGTGCAATCATGGGTCTAAAAAACCTCTCACTATTTTATTCCATTTTTATTTATTCAAAAACTTTTTTTTTTATATCTTTGCTGATTTTCATTAATTTTGTTAAAAAAAATCTTTGCTGGTTTTCTATTTCCTTATATTAGTATTAACAGCAGCTTTAAAGATAAACCAAACTCAGAGTTACAATCCATAATATATCGGGCTTGGTAGTGTGTCCGTCAGTGCTCGAGCATGTTCCCCAGCCCGCCGATAGATGGCGCTATAATATATCGGGCTTGGTAGTGTGTCCGTCAGTGCTCGCACGTGTTCCCCAGCCCGCCGATAGATGGCGCTATAATATATCGGGCTTGGTAGTGTGTCCGACAGTGCTCGCGCGTGTTCCCCAGCCCGCCGATAGATGGCGCTATATCGGGCTTGGTAGTGTGTCCGACAGTGCTCGCGCGTGTTCCCCAGCCCGCCAATAGATGGCGCTATAAAATATCGGGCTTGGTAGTGTGTCCGTCAGTGCTCGAGCATGTTCCCCAGCCTACCGATAGATGGCGCTATAATATATCGGGCTTGGTAGTGTGTCCGTCAGTGCTCGAGCATGTTCCCCAGCCTGCCGATAGATGGCGCTATAATATATCGGGCTTGGTAGTGTGTCCGTCAGTGCTCGAGCATGTTCCCCAGCCCGCCGATAGATGGCGCTATAATATATCGGGCTTGGTAGTGTGTCCGTCAGTGCTCGAGCATGTTCCCCAGCCTGCCGATAGATGGCGCTATAATATATCGGGCTTGGTAGTGTGTCCGTCAGTGCTCGAGCATGTTCCCCAGCCTGCCGATAGATGGCGCTATAATATATCGGGCTTGGTAGTGTGTCCGTCAGTGCTCGCGCGTGTTCCCCAGCCCGCCGATAGATGGCGCTATAATATATCGGGCTTGGTAGTGTGTCCGACAGTGCTCGCGCGTGTTCCCCAGCCCGCCGATAGATGGCGCTATAATATATCGGGCTTGGTAGTGTGTCCGACAGTGCTCGCGCGTGTTCCCCAGCCCGCCAATAGATGGCGCTATAAAATATCGGGCTTGGTAGTGTGTCCGTCAGTGCTCGAGCATGTTCCCCAGCCCGCCGATAGATGGCGCTATAATATATCGGGCTTGGTAGTGTGTCCGTCAGTGCTCGCGCATGTTCCCCAGCCCGCCGATAGATGGCGCTATAATATATCGGGCTTGGTAGTGTGTCCGACAGTGCTCGCGCGTGTTCCCCAGCCCGCCGATAGATGGCGCTATAATATATCGGGCTTGGTAGTGTGTCCGTCAGTGCTCGAGCATGTTCCCCAGCCCGCCGATAGATGGCGCTATAATATATCGGGCTTGGTAGTGTGTCCGTCAGTGCTCGCGCATGTTCTCCAGCCCACCGATAGATGGCGCTATAATATATCAGGCTTGGTAGTGTGTCCGTCAGTGCTCGCGCATGTTCCCCAGCCCGCCGATAGATGGCGCTATAATATATCGGGCATGGTAGTGTGTCCGTCAGTGCTCGAGCATGTTCCCCAGCCCGCCGATAGATGGCGCTGTAATATATCGGGCTTGGTAGTGTGTCCGTCAGTGCTCGAGCATGTTCCCCAGCCTACCGATAGATGGCGCTATAATATATCGGGCATGGTAGTGTGTCCGACAGTGCTCGCGCGTGTTCCCCAGCCCGCCGATAGATGGCGCTATAATATATCGGGCTTGGTAGTGTGTCCGTCAGTGCTCGCGCATGTTCCCCAGCCCGCCGATAGATGGCGCTATAATATATCGGGCTTGGTAGTGTGTCCGTCAGTGCTCACGCATGTTCCCCAGCCCGCCGATAGATGGCGCTATAATATATCGGGCTTGGTAGTGTGTCCGACAGTGCTCGCGCATGTTCCCCAGCCCGCCGATAGATGGCGCTATAATATATCGGGCTTGGTAGTGTGTCCTTCAGTGCTCGAGCATGTTCCCCAGCCTGCCGATAGATGGCGCTATAATATATCGGGCTTGGTAGTGTGTCCTTCAGTGCTCGAGCATGTTCCCCAGCCCGCCGATAGATGGTGCTATAATATATCGGGCATGGTAGTGTGTCCTTCAGTGCTCGAGCATGTTCCCCAGCCCGCCGATAGATGGCGCTATAATATATCGGGCTTGGTAGTGTGTCCGTCAGTGCTCGAGCATGTTCCCCAGCCCGCCGATAGATGGCGCTATAATATATCGGGCTTGGTAGTGTGTCCGTCAGTGCTCGCACATGTTCCCCAGCCCGCCGATAGATGGCGCTATAATATATCGGGCTTGGTAGTGTGTCCATCAGTGCTCACGCATGTTCCACAGCCCACTGATAGATGGCACTATAATATATCGGGCTTGGTAGTGTGTCCGTCAGTGCTCGCACATGTTCCCCAGCCCGCCGATAGATGGCGCTATAATATATCGGGCTTGGTAGTGTGTCCGTCAGTGCTCGCGCATGTTCCCCAGCCCGCCGATAGATGGCGCTATAATATATCGGGCTTGGTAGTGTGTCCGTCAGTGCTCGCGCATGTTCCCCAGCCCGCCGATAGATGGCGCTATAATATATCGGGCTTGGTAGTGTGTCCGTCAGTGCTCGCGCATGTTCCCCAGCCCGCCGATAGATGGCGCTATAATATATCGGGCTTGGTAGTGTGTCCGTCAGTGCTCGCGCATGTTCCCCAGCCCGCCGATAGATGGCGCTATAATATATCGGGCTTGGTAGTGTGTCCGACAGTGCTCGCGCATGTTCCCCAGCCCGCCGATAGATGGCGCTATAATATATCGGGCTTGGTAGTGTGTCCTTCAGTGCTCGCGCATGTTCCCCAGCCCGCCGATAGATGGCGCTATAATATATCGGGCTTGGTAGTGTGTCCGACAGTGCTCGCGCATGTTCCCCAGCCCGCCGATAGATGGCGCTATAATATATCGGGCTTGGTAGTGTGTCCGACAGTGCTCGCGCATGTTCCCCAGCCCGCCGATAGATGGCGCTATAATATATCGGGCTTGGTAGTGTGTCCGTCAGTGCTCGCGCATGTTCCCCAGCCCGCCGATAGATGGCGCTATAATATATCGAGCTTGGTAGTGTGTCCTTCAGTGCTCGCGCATGTTCCCCAGCCCGCCGATAGATGGCGCTATAATATATCGAGCTTGGTAGTGTGTCCGTCAGTGCTCGCGCATGTTCCCCAGCCCGCCGATAGATGGCGCTATAATATATCAGGCCTGGGAGTGCGCCCGTCAGTGCTCGCGCATGTTCCCCAGCCTGCCGATAGATGGCGCTATAATATATCGGGCTTGGTAGTGTGTCCGTCAGTGCTCGCGCATGTTCCCCAGCCCGCCGATAGATGGCGCTATAATATATCGGGCTTGGTAGTGTGTCCGACAGTGCTCGCGCATGTTCCCCAGCCCGCCGATAGATGGCGCTATAATATATCGGGCTTGGTAGTGTGTCCGTCAGTGCTCGCGCATGTTCCCCAGCCCGCCGATAGATGGCGCTATAATATATCGAGCTTGGTAGTGTGTCCTTCAGTGCTCGCGCATGTTCCCCAGCCCGCCGATAGATGGCGCTATAATATATCGAGCTTGGTAGTGTGTCCGTCAGTGCTGGCGCATGTTCCCCAGCCCGCCGATAGATGGCGCTATAATATATCGGGCTTGGTAGTGTGTCCGTCAGTGCTGGCGCATGTTCCCCAGCCCGCCGATAGATGGCGCTATAATATATCGAGCTTGGTAGTGTGTCCGTCAGTGCTGGCGCATGTTCCCCAGCCCGCCGATAGATGGCGCTATAATATATCGGGCTTGGTAGTGTGTCCGGCAGTGCTGGCGCATATTCCCAGCCCGCCGATAGATGGCGCTATAATATATCGAGCTTGGTAGTGTGTCCTTCAGTGCTCGCGCATGTTCCCCAGCCCGCCGATAGATGGCGCTATAATATATCAGGGTTGGTAGTGTGTCCTTCAGTGCTGGCGCATGTTCCCCAGCCCGCCGATAGATGGCGCTATAATATATCAGGGTTGGTAGTGTGTCCGTCAGTGCTCGCGCATGTTCCCCAGCCTGCCGATAGATGGCGCTATAATATATCGAGCTTGGTAGTGTGTCCGTCAGTGCTCGCGCATGTTCCCCAGCCCGCCGATAGATGGCGCTATAATATATCGAGCTTGGTAGTGTGTCCGTCAGTGCTCGCGCATGTTCCCCAGCCCGCCGATAGATGGCGCTATAATATATCGAGCTTGGTAGTGTGTCCGTCAGTGCTCGAGCATGTTCCCCAGCCCGCCGATAGATGGCGCTATAATATATCAGGCATGGTAGTGTGTCCGTCAGTGCTGGCGCATGTTCCCCAGCCCGCCGATAGATGGCGCTATAATATATCGGGCTTGGTAGTGTGTCCGACAGTGCTCGCGCATGTTCCCCAGCCCGCCGATAGATGGCGCTATAATATATCGGGCTTGGTAGTGTGTCCTTCAGTGCTCGCGCATGTTCCCCAGCCCGCCGATAGATGGCGCTATAATATATCGGGCTTGGTAGTGTGTCCGTCAGTGCTCGCACATGTTCCCCAGCCCGCCGATAGATGGCGCTATAATATATCGGGCTTGGTAGTGTGTCCTTCAGTGCTCGAGCATGTTCCCCAGCCTGCCGATAGATGGCGCTATAATATATCGGGCTTGGTAGTGTGTCCGACAGTGCTCGCGCATGTTCCCCAGCCCGCCGATAGATGGCGCTATAATATATCGGGCTTGGTAGTGTGTCCGTCAGTGCTCGCGCATGTTCCCCAGCCCGCCGATAGATGGCGCTATAATATATCGGGCTTGGTAGTGTGTCCGTCCAGTGCTCGCGCATGTTCCCCAGCCCGCCGATAGATGGCGCTATAATATATCGGGCTTGGTAGTGTGTCCGTCAGTGCTCGCGCATGTTCCCCAGCCCGCCGATAGATGGCGCTATAATATATCGGGCTTGGTAGTGTGTCCTTCAGTGCTCGCGCATGTTCCCCAGCCCGCCGATAGATGGCGCTATAATATATCGGGCTTGGTAGTGTGTCCGACAGTGCTCGCGCATGTTCCCCAGCCCGCCGATAGATGGCGCTATAATATATCGGGCTTGGTAGTGTGTCCGACAGTGCTCGCGCATGTTCCCCAGCCCGCCGATAGATGGCGCTATAATATATCGGGCTTGGTAGTGTGTCCGTCAGTGCTCGCGCATGTTCCCCAGCCCGCCGATAGATGGCGCTATAATATATCGAGCTTGGTAGTGTGTCCTTCAGTGCTCGCGCATGTTCCCCAGCCCGCCGATAGATGGCGCTATAATATATCGAGCTTGGTAGTGTGTCCGTCAGTGCTCGCGCATGTTCCCCAGCCCGCCGATAGATGGCGCTATAATATATCAGGCCTGGGAGTGCGCCCGTCAGTGCTCGCGCATGTTCCCCAGCCTGCCGATAGATGGCGCTATAATATATCGGGCTTGGTAGTGTGTCCGTCAGTGCTCGCGCATGTTCCCCAGCCCGCCGATAGATGGCGCTATAATATATCGGGCTTGGTAGTGTGTCCGACAGTGCTCGCGCATGTTCCCCAGCCCGCCGATAGATGGCGCTATAATATATCGGGCTTGGTAGTGTGTCCGTCAGTGCTCGCGCATGTTCCCCAGCCCGCCGATAGATGGCGCTATAATATATCGAGCTTGGTAGTGTGTCCTTCAGTGCTCGCGCATGTTCCCCAGCCCGCCGATAGATGGCGCTATAATATATCGAGCTTGGTAGTGTGTCCGTCAGTGCTGGCGCATGTTCCCCAGCCCGCCGATAGATGGCGCTATAATATATCGGGCTTGGTAGTGTGTCCGTCAGTGCTGGCGCATGTTCCCCAGCCCGCCGATAGATGGCGCTATAATATATCGAGCTTGGTAGTGTGTCCGTCAGTGCTGGCGCATGTTCCCCCAGCCCGCCGATAGATGGCGCTATAATATATCGGGCTTGGTAGTGTGTCCGGCAGTGCTGGCGCATATTCCTAGCCCGCCGATAGATGGCGCTATAATATATCGAGCTTGGTAGTGTGTCCTTCAGTGCTCGCGCATGTTCCCCAGCCCGCCGATAGATGGCGCTATAATATATCAGGGTTGGTAGTGTGTCCTTCAGTGCTGGCGCATGTTCCCCAGCCCGCCGATAGATGGCGCTATAATATATCAGGGTTGGTAGTGTGTCCGTCAGTGCTCGCGCATGTTCCCCAGCCTGCCGATAGATGGCGCTATAATATATCGAGCTTGGTAGTGTTGTCCGTCAGTGCTCGCGCATGTTCCCCAGCCCGCCGATAGATGGCGCTATAATATATCGGGCTTGGTAGTGTGTCCGTCAGTGCTCGCGCGTGTTCCCCAGCCCGCCGATAGATGGCGCTATAATATATCAGGGTTGGTAGTGTGTCCGTCAGTGCTCGCGCATGTTCCCCAGCCTGCCGATAGATGGCGCTATAATATATCGGGCTTGGTAGTGTGTCCGTCAGTGCTCGCGCGTGTTCCCCATACAACCGATAGATGGTGCAGGCGGCTCCCTGGCCGCCTTGGAGGCTCAAACATGCCGTACAGCGGCCGTGTCACCACACCAGCTACAAGAGGTACTTCTGAGGGAATGCAGTGCTACTGAGGAATGCAGATTTTGCGCAGAATTCCTCCTTCCCGCAGATTTCCTCCCTCACCTCGCCGATTTCCTCCCTCGCCGGAAGACTATTCAAAACCGAAAGGACAGAGGCCATCGTGGAACAGGCAGAAAATATCAGCGGAGACCCCGGCATGCCGCAAACGGAGCGCGTCCCGTGGCACACGCTCCGTTCACTGCGAAGATGAAGGCCCGGCGTGCCGTTCGCGACAAAAAGGGAAGGCCCCCCATGTGTCGCAATCGGCGCGCCTGGGATTTCATCTTCGCCGCAAATGGAGCGTGTGCCGTGGGACGCGCTCCATTTGCGGCATGCCGGGGTCTCCGCTGATATTTTCTGCTCAAGGTGAAAATGGAAGGCACGCCAGGCCTTCATCTTCACGGCAAACGGCGCGGATCCTGCGGCATGCCGGTGAGAGAGAATGTGTGTCAGGCAGGGGAGGGTGAGAGAGAGCAGGAGGGTGTGAGAGAGAGCATGGGGGGGATATGCCGGTGAGAGAGAATGTGTGTGTGAGAGAGGGGGGGTAACAGGGAGCATGGTTGGTAAGAGGGGGGTGGGTGGGAGATGCTTGAGTGTGGGTTTCAGAGAGAGGGAGCCTATATGAGGAGAGGGGGATGCTGGTGAGAGAGAATGTGTGTGTGAGAGAGGAGAGGGGGGTGTAGGGGAGTGCAAGAGACAGCTTGGTAAATAAACGTTGCCAGCTCTGGCTTTAGCAAATCTGCCTCCACGTCCCTTGCCCTGGGTGAAAACAATTTAGTTTTTCCTTTTCAGCTAACGCTTCCATGCAAGAGCATATGTGACAATAAAAAGGCTCACCGCCCGGGCATAGAACGGGTACAGTTGCTAGTCCTTATATATGACACATGCTTTCATCTTGTTTATAGCAACATATTCGCCTGTTGGAAAAATAAATAGTATTTTGTACTTATCTCATATGGAGAGTTTCATGAGAATCTTTGATCCCTTTTATTCGCAATATGTCGACGATTAGCAGAAAACTGTTAGGCTGGTGCTAGTAACGGCTACCAGGAAGACGCCGACATTGACAATGTTTCGCCGATGCTGCGTCAGGGCAATAAAGTTCTGAAACAACATCACTTTCAATTAAGTTTGATGTAACATTGTAATTATTTGCAATAAAAAACTTGCATATTTACTTACATTGTATCTCTTGTAAACCTCTCTTCTAGTAATTCCGTCGGGCTATATCAATGTGGCAAAGGTTTGCTTTTACCCTATCTTAGCCATTCACAACATAACACGTCACTACGTTTATACGTGTTCCCCTTCATTTTTTAACGTAAAAAAATGTATTCCAATATGTGAAAAACTGTCATTTGTTTAAAGTGTTCCATTCTATTCTATTATTCATCCCTAAAGGTTCTTCAGTGTTCAATTTAAATATCCATTGTTGTTCCCGAAAGTACAAAGATTGTGCCGGTCTCCTCCCCTTTTATTTTTTTTGAATTGCATCAATCACAAACCATTTAAGTTCTGAAAAATAATGTTTGAATTCTGAGCAATGTGATACAAGAGGTGCATTTTCTCTTTTATGTTTAATGCTATAATTACACAATGTTGGGTTCCATATTAGGTGCTACAACCCAAGAAAGAGATCTAGGTGTCATAGTGGATAACACATTGAAATCGTCAGTGCAGTGTGCTGCGGCAGTCAAAAAAGCAAACAGAATGTTAGGAATTATTAGGAAGGGAATGGTGAATAAAACGGAAAATGTCATAATGCCTCTGTATCGCTCCATGGTGAGACCGCACCTTGAATACTGTGTACAATTCTGGTCACCGCATCTCAAAAAAGATATAATTGCGATGGAGAAGGTACAGAGAAGGGCTACCAAAATGATAAAGGGAATGGAACAACTCCCCTATGAGGAAAGACTAAAGAGGTTAGGACTTTTCAGCTTGGAGAAGAGACGACTGAGGGGGGATATGATAGAGGTGTTTAAAATCATGAGAAGTCTAGAACGGGTAGATGTGAATCGGTTATTTACTCTTTCTGATAGTAGAAAGACAAGGGGGCACTCCATGAAGTTAGCATGGGGCACATTTAAAACTAATCGGAGATAGTTCTTTTTTACTCAACGCACAATTAAACTCTGGAATTTGTTGCCAGAGAATGTGGTTCGTGCAGTTAGTATAGCTGTGTTTAAAAAAGGATTGGATAAGTTCTTGGAGGAGAAGTCCATTACCTGCTATTAAGTTCACTTAGAGAATAGCCACTGCCATTAGCAATGGTTACATGGAATAGACTTAGTTTTTGGGTACTTGCCAGGTTCTTATGGCCTGGATTGGCCACTGTTGGAAACAGGATGCTGGGCTTGATGGACCCTTGGTCTGACCCAGTATGGCATTTTCTTATGTTCTTATGTAATGCAACTTCTGTGTTCACAAATATGTTGTCTAAACCTTCTTGAAGTTTGACCAACATACATTCGGGGACACTGACATAATATTATGTAGAACACAAAGAGTGAGGCACATGTTGTATAATTCTTTAATGGATATTTCAGTCCAGTTCTTGGGCATATAAACTCTTTGATTTGTAAGGTCTGGTCACATATACTGCAGTGCCCACATCTATAATGGCCTCTGACACTTGTGCTGTCCAATAGTGTGCCTTGTTTTAAAGTGTAGTCTGGAAGCATAGCAGGACATAGTATTTCCTTTAAGTTCCGATTTCATGAAAAAGGCATTCTGAAATCCATCTCTTCAAATCCCTCTATAGTTTGAATTATCGGCCAATATGAACATATATTTTTCACAATTTGTCTACTCAGTGGTGAATATTGTGTGACACAAGTCGCTATCGTTGTTATTTTGACAAGATTGTTCCCTTGAACATAACAATGATTCTCTATCATTGTAAAGTGCTCATTTGTAGCCATTTTTAATACATTTCTTCGGATATCCCCTGATCTTAAACTGTTCTTTCAACTCTTCCGATTTCTTTTTAAAGATTGTTTTATCTGAGCAATTACGTCTGTACCTGAAAAATTGTGAAACAGGAAGACTTTTTAAGAGGCAATGGATGAGCACTAGAATAATGAAGGAAAGTGTTTTTGTCTGTTGGGTTTTTTTAAAACACTTGTCATAACTTCTCCTGCCTCTGTTTTGCTCACAATCAAATCTAAGATTGGAATTCTATGGCAATCAAAATTTAATGTAAACTTGATGTTATCATCACATGTATTGATCCAATTTCCAAACATAATTAATTCCTTTTCTGAACCTCCACATATTATGAAGATGTCATCTATATATCTTTTGTAAAATATGATCTTGTCAAAAAATGGCAAATGATCCATCCATTGTTTTTCAAATTCCATCATGTACCTGTTTGCTATACTAGGAGCCATGGTTGATCCCTGCGGTACTCCAATTTTGAGATTGATTTTTTCTGATAATGTGTTGCTGATCTGGTCTTGGAAAAACCTATTATTTAGGTATGAACTGAACCAGTTTATTGTTTTGCCGTGTAATCCGATTTCTTCTAGTCTATTTAGTAGTATTTTATGGTTTACTGTGTCGAAGGCTGCCGATAAGTCAAGCATTATTAAAATGTAGTGTTTACCGCAATCAAAACCTCTTAGAATGTTATCTGTTAGCGAGAGAAGTAGTGTCTCAGTGCTGTAGTGCTTTCGAAATCCGTGTTGAGATGGGTACAGTATGATATCTCCGTATGAGATAAGTACAAAATATTCTTTATTTTTCCAGCGGGTGAATATGTTGCTATAAACAAGATGAAAGCATGTGTCATATATAAGGACTGTAACTCTGAGTCTGGTTTATCTTTAAAGTTGCTGCTAATACAAATATAAGGAAACAGAAAACCGGCAAAGATTTTTTAACAAAATTAATGAAAACCAGCAAAGATGAAAAAAATCAACTTTTTGAATAAATAAAAATGGAATAAAATAGTGGGAGGTTTTTTTAGACCCATGATTGCACATTTCATAAGATACATTGTGTTGATAATAGCAACAACTAATAATTACACCAGTCATATAATTATTTTTTTTTTTTAATTCTTTATTTTCAGATTTTACATTTATTACATGCATTATTCTCAAGAAACACGGTAATAATACCCCAAATAGTTTACAAATCACAAATTGTACTCATATATATAACACTAAGAGTATATTAACCTAAATATAAGCATTAGGGGGGCAAGTAAATTTAGGAGCGATAAAGAAAAAGATAAACATTACTATAGGTAATCAATAGGTACAAGCAGTATCTTCACATTAAACTGATCCATCGACTGGGGTACTTTGTGCGTGGCCGGTCAGAAAATCCCTAAGCTGTTCAGGTTCAAAAAATACAAAGTTATTGTTTAAATATCTAACACAACACTTACTAGGGTATTTTAGTACATAACGGGCACCTAAACTTTGTACCCTCTCTCTCATCTTAAGAAATTCTTTTCTACGGTTTTGTGTTAGTTTAACAACATCAGGGTATATCCATATTTTTGCGCCATAAAACAGGGCTTGCCTAAACTTAAGAAACATTTTCAAAATATGATTGCGGTCTGAGATAAAGGCAAACGAGACCAACATGGCCTTCCTCTCTTTAACTTCCGAATCTATAGATAATTCTAAAAGTTCAGATATGTTCAAGGAATCTCTCTGTTCTTCTTCCGCTCCAGTTCCGCTTTGTGGTAGGTAATATACTTTTGTGCATACTGGTAAGTGTGCTTCAGGTATTTTCAGAATCTGGATCATATATGACTTAAACATCTCATATGGGGAGATTTTCCTAATAACCGGAAAGTTTATTACACGTAGATTCAGAATTCTTAGTGTATTTTCCATTTTTTCCATCTTTTTCTCCATAGCCAAATCAGTTTTAATTATTTCTTGTTGTAACTGTTCCACTCTAGTTATTCTTTCTTTGTGATTTTCAAATTTAAGGTTATAAGTCCCAATCAAATTATTATTTATCACTGTTTGGTTTTTGGTTTCCACAATTGTATTAGCCAGTGACTTTAATGTTGACTCTATTGCCTTCAACACTGACCAAACATTTTCCAATGAAATCTTTTCAGGTTGGCCCAAACTTATATCTATAGTCTCTGGGTCTGGCCGGACACTTCTCACTCCCCAGTCGGATCCCTTCTGCAATTCAGCTCTAGGCTGAATCGGGCTCCGCACTGCCGGGGAGCCTTTCCTCTGCACAAGATTATTCACTCTAGAATCTGATGTACTTACAGCTGCCGCGAGCACCTCTCCTTCTCTCTCGGCTGCGATTTCCACCACATTCGCTTCCTCAGGCTCAAAACTGCCTGAGGCGCTTGCTGGAACCAAAGAGCTTCCCTCCTGTGCAGGGATCACGGGTCTCACCGGTTCGCCTGGGCTCAGAGTAGTATCCGGGGTCAGAGGGGATGGTGTTCGCTCCTCTACCATCCCCCCAGCAACCAGTCCTATCGGCGTTCTTACTGCTGCATCGAAGAAGCCTTCTATCCGAGTCTGGAAAGGGTCTGCTTCGGGTAAGCTTGTTGTTGCTTCCCTAACTTTCCCCTTCCTCTTTGTGTGGGGCATTTTCGTCGTCGAAAACAGCAGAAAAATTGCGAGGAAAAAGGCTATAGGGATCCGACTCGGAGAGCTCACCTCCTCGGCGTCCTATCCGGCAGCCCAGCCATATAATTTTTTTTGATTGTTGCTTGACACTGGTGTTCCCCTAATTTTGTGTTGGTCCAACAGAGGCCAAACCAGGCCTCTGTTGGACCAACCTGGCAAGTACCCAAACACCAAGAAGAACCTGGCAAGTACCCAAACACCAAGAAGATCCCATGCTACTGATGCCAGTAATAGCAGAGGCCATTCTTAACTTGAGGAGAAATTAGGGGAAGTGAGGGGAAGGGTATTCCTCTCTTCTGTGGGGAGGGGGGAGTGGGAAAGGGCCCTCTGGGGAGGGAAAGGGCCCTCTGGGGGGGATGGGAGTGGAGTGGAGGGGAGGGGAGCAAACCACCCTGTCCATTGCCCACCGGCGGGCAAACTCCTCCACCCGGCCAGCAGACATGTGCAGAAGTGCTCCGCTCTTATCCAGGCATGCATCATGCTTTGGAAGAGGGTCTCGCAGTTGAGGACTGTCCCCGACCAACTTCCTCTGCTTCGACCGCCAGCCTGCATGTCTGGCAGCGAGAAAATTGACCAGGTCGTCCCTCTGGTGCAGAGTCCCTCTCCTGGTCGCGCGCCCGTAGATCAGGAAATGCATGGTGAAATTCACCAAAAACCCCAAAATCCTTAAGAAAGGCCAGGAAGGGGTTCAACTTAGGACACTTGTCCCAGGTGGAAAAGGTCCTCCTCCCATCCACAGAAAGGACAGAAGGGGTCTGCCTGGAATGCGCATGCCCTGAACCTGCCGGTAGCCATAGCTCCATGCACCCAGCCTCCAAGGAGTGGTCCCCTTCATAGCTGTGAATCATCCCAGAGTAGAATAATTCCCAGTGGGGACACCCCCCCCCCCCCCCCCCATCTCCCTGGCCCAGTCCCAATTCATCCTGCCAGGGTGTGTCGGGACGGGAGGCGGAGGCGAGGGTGAGGCAGTGCACCATATGGGTCACCAACAGGCTCAGGTACTTCTGAGACAGGGTTTGGAAGTCTGCTAGGAGCAGTTCCCACAGCCTACTAAGGCTGTGGGCCCGAAGAAGTTGAGCTTCCCAAGAGGACCCACCTCTCGGCGCACCCTAGGCCCTACCAGCAGAGCCGAAGGGTCCGGGGGTGCATTTGGCCGGGAATTCTCGGCTTGTAGGGTCCTCTCGGGCATGGCATCCACTAGAATTCGGAGAGCGCCGGGCACCTTCCGATAGATGTGCTCGACGGTAGCATTCAGGGCTTCTAGACCCTTAGGTACTAGAAACTCCAAGATAGACTCTGTATATTATGAAGCAATGAAAAAACAGAAACATCACGAATCCTCATAAATAAAACAATAAAATCAAGAAATATAAATCAATTCATAATAAACCATACTAATAAAAAGAATATTGCCAAAAAAATGATAAATAAAATAACATCTAATAATTAAGAACTCGTATATAAAGTTTTAACATTTCCAAAGAGCAATAACATATTTCAAAATAGCAGACACATCAAATACCCAATAATTAAAACAAGAAGGGAAAAATACCTTGCTTTCCATACCTGAACACTTTTGATTTTCAGTCACCCTGAGCTTGTTGTGGATTAGTGGGGGTGGCAAAAAGTTTTCACACACCCCCACCCCCAGGCAGACTCCCATTCATATCCACCCATCCAAGACAGGCTCCCATTCACACCCAACCACCCTCCCACCTCAGGCAGGCTCCCATTCACAACCACTCATCCCAGGCAGGCTCCCATTCTCACACACACAGCCATCCCAAACTCTCCGGCAGGCTTCATTCACACACATACTCACCCCCCCCCCCCAGGCAGACATTCACACCACGTCCCTCCAACCTCAGGCAAGCTCCCATTCACAACCACTCATCCCAGGCAGGTTCCCATTCTCACACACACCCACACACAGCCATCCCAAACTCTCCGGCAGGCTTCATTCACACACATACACACTCATTCCCCCCCCCAGGCAGACATTCACACCCACGTCCCTCCAACCTCAGGCAAGCTCCCATTCACAACCACTCATCCCAGGCAGGTTCCCATTCTCACACACACCCACACACAGCCATCCTACACTCCCCAGCAGGCTTCATTCACACACATACACACTCATCCCCCCCCAGGCAGACATTCACACCCACGTACCTCTCACCTCAGGCAAGCTCCCATTCACAACCACTCATCCCAGGTAGGTTCCCATTTTCACACACACACACAGCCATCTCCCAGCATGGCAGGTTCCCATTCACACACACACACACACACACACCCCTCCCCAGGCAAGCTTCATTCACACACATACACACCCATCCTCCAGGCAGGCTTCATTCACACACATATACACACACAACTTCTATGCAAGCAGGATCCATAGGTCTCACTTGCTACTGCTGCCACCTGGTGCCTCGTTCCTTGGGAGAATGCAGAATTCATTGCAGAACTGTAGGCATCCTTCATGTGGCTCCTCATGTGTAGACCGGCCAGCAGTACTCAACACTCGCACTGCTAGCGCTTCACGATGCATGAGATGACCATACAGAAAGTGCCTGCACCGCGAATACTGAGTATCACGAGGCCAACAACACACAAGGAGGTTCGCAGAACGCGCTTTCCGTTTTCTTCTGATTCTGCCGGTGACCGCACGGGCCTCTGCATTTTTCCGCCTCCAGTGGGATGGGATGGGATCCATCAGCAGCCACACGAGTCTCTGCATTCTTCGGCCGCCGATGGAATGGGGTCCACCGGTGGCTATGTAGGCCTCTCACTGCTCCTTGTCCTGGGTCCCCTTCCATCACAGCTGCCTACCTTCTGGGTGTGCCGCCCTGTGCAACTGCATGGTTTGCACACCCGGTAGCGCTGGGCCTGTCTTAGGTAATCCATAGGGAAAAGAGTCCTTTTCTTTGTTTACAACCTCATTGCATATTCTGTTCCATAGGATTCAGTGTTCCTCTCGACTGGATGTTACCACCTTCTATAAACATAGGACTCTTGGAATGCAAATGAGTCCTGATGCATAAGAATATTCCCATTGCGGGTTAATAAAGTTCATCAGCAGACATGTGCAGAACAATACCCATTTCATAGCTGGTGTCATGGCCAGTTAAAAAGTTTTCACCAAGGACACGTGCAAAGTTCTGTCCAAGGTTCTCATTTCACACTGTGAAGGGTTGACATATGTCTGATATGGAAGAACAATCACAGCTTCTTCTCTTCTGTGTGAATCACAATCTCATACAGAGCTGTAGCCAGGCCAAGTACAAAAGTGCACCCTTACCCTGAACATAACATCATGGACCTGGAGACTCTGTTAAATGTAGGGGGCTGTGACTTGTATTTTCACCCAGCACTTTCCTCCTGCTCCTTTGGGCTTCTAGCGCAATCAGAACCAGTACAGGGAGCCTGGCACCATAAGCCTTCATTCAAAAACTGAACTGGAAACCCCAAGAAGTCCGACTCTGCCTGCCATGCAACACCAGAGAAATAGAAACAGAAATACATTTCCTCCTGTATTGTGCACAATAAAAGATACTGAGAGCTGCACATTCCCAAAGTTGACACAGTCCATTTACTAAACTTGCTGTCTGGACATTTTATTTTTCTAATCACTTTGGTCCTCATCTCTTTATACTGCTTTCCTCTTGTTGGTCTCCGAGCTCCTTTACAGGGTTTCCTGTTCATTTTCTGTTTTATCTTTCTCCTCCTGTCTTCTTCAGTTCCTCCCCTACATCTCTGGCAAATATTCATTTTTCTCCTTTTTCTTCATTCCCTTTATCTCTGCCTCTCTATCCATTCATCTACATTTCATCCCACCTTCTCTCCCTCCAGGTCTCTGTGCCAGTCCTACACCTCACCACCTCTTCTCTCTATTGCCCCCTCTCAGAGCTCCCTCGCCCCCTCATTGAGTTGCTCCTTATACCAGCTCCAGTCATCTGACCTCCTTGTCTTTCCCCTCAACAACAGCATCCTTTCTTGTTCTCTTGAAACCCCCTCACCCCCAAATCCTCCTCCTCTCCATTTCCCCCTCGCTCATCTTCCAACCAATCCTACCTTCCACTCTCCCTAGGGCCAGTGTATGAGTATTAGGCACCCTACATGAACCTTACAGGCTTGCACCCTCCTTCTCCCCAGTCATGCCCTCTCCACAACCAATCACAAATTATGCATTTATAATAACAGATTTTACATTAAAAAGGACTCTCTGAGGTAAAAATATCACTTACAGCTATCACATGTGCAGAACACAGACAGACACTCACTAAATACAGAATAAAGAGATCATAAAGTATAAATAGAAACATGCAGACAAAAACTGAACTGGAAACCGCAACAAGCCAGACTCTGTACGCAGTGTAACAAAGGAAAAAGAGAAACACCACCATTCCTCATAAAACATCAAGCAATAAAATCAAGAAATATAAAACCATACTAATAAAAAGAAATAGTTCAAAACAGCTGATAAATAGAACATCCAATAATTAAAAACTCATATTAAACTTTTCCAAATGGCAATAAAATATTTAAAAACTGCAGATATATCAACTAACTAATTCTTGCATTTGGTCGGTCACGGGTCCGTCCTGCAACCAGCCCTCTTACTCACTGACGCTGCAGCTGGCGAAAATGCAGCCGACCACCACGCAGGCCCAAAGCGACGCACTAGGGACTCCGCTCAGCTGAGCGGAGTCCCTAGGCGCACACGCAGCTCGGCCCTTTTAAAGGGCCCGTGGCGGGAAAACCACCGCGGTGCCTCTGGATGACATCACTGGCCTTCTGCTATTTAAGACCTGCTCTGCTCTGCCTCAGATGCCTCGGCAATAGGTTGAACTCTTCAGAATAGCTGTGTGCCATGCTGTTCCTGGTTCCTGTTCCTGACTTTGTTCCGGTGCTTTTGTGCTCCTGTTTCCTCCCCATGTCTTCAGAGATCCGATGTTCTCATCCTGTGGTCTTTGTTCATCTTCTGTGTCTTCCTGCTGCTCTGCCTTACCTCCTATTCCTGGATTGACTCCTCGGCTTGACCTTGGCTCGGACCCTCGATTCATCTTCATCTGGATTCCTAGCTTGCCCTCGACCTGCTTTTTGACCACGTTGTTTGCTGCCTGCCCTAACCTCAGCCTGCTTTTGTCTCTGCTGTTAGCTGCTTGCCTAGACTTCCGCATGGACTGACTTTGTCTTCTTCCCACTGACCTTCGACCTCTCTTCAGTGAAGGATTCTTCTCTCCACAGAGGCCCGCACCTAAGTCAAGCTGGCCCCGGCACTCGAGGGCTCAACCTAAGGGGAACGAGGGCTGGTACTGGTGAAGCTCCAGTTGGGCCTCTGCTCCTGCCAGCTCCGCCTGCCGATGTTGAGGAGTTGCAGGGCTCATTCTTGTGGGTAGCGCCAACCTCACCCCGGTCCAAGGGTCCACTTCTGCAACACCAATAATTAAAACTAATAAGGATTAATAAATCCCCCATTTTCCATACCTGTGAACTTTTTGATTTCCAGAAGCCCTGAGATTGTCATGAATCAGCAGGGAGAGGGGAAGGATGTGTTGTGTACAAACTTTCTCCTCTTTCTCACATACACGCTCTCACATGCTGTCATACACACACATACGCTTGTTTGCAATTTCTCTCGCATGCTCAATCATGCACAAACACACATACTCATACGCCCTTTTTCACGTGCTATCATACATACACACACATGCTTGTTTGCTATCATACGCACTCACTCATTTGCTCTCACATGTGCAATCATACACAAACTCACGCTTGTTTGCGCTATCACATGCTTAGTCACATACACATGTTCATTTGCTCCCTTACATGCTCAGTCATACACATAATGTTCATTTGCTCGCTCTCTCTCACATGCTCAGTTGTACACACACATACACGCTCATTCACTCTCCTCACATGTACAATTCTACACATACACACATGCACGCTCGTTCGCTCTCTCTCACATTCACAGTCACACACATATTCATTTGATTTCTCTTTCACATGCATAATCATACACATACATGCTTGTTTGCTCTCTCTCACATGCCCGTACTCACCAACAGACATGCTCCTTTGCGCTCTCTCACACAAACACATGCTTAATCATACAAACCAGATCTAATCAAAATTGTATCTTTAATGTATGCAAAACAATAACTCTTTTTTAGCACAGTGCATTACTCACAGTGCTACCTGTCCCATCATCAGTCATTTACTTCTGTCTAATTCTAAATACAATATTCAAAAGTGAAACTGTGGCTTGTAAATATATCTTTTCTTTTGAAGTGTCTCTCTTATGCATCCTTTTTTTCTTTTCTTATGTTTTTAATGTGATTCCAACAGCATAAAATTAAAAATAAGGAACCCGACGTGATTCACATTTTGCCACTATGGCTGTGTCAGGGTCAGCTCCTAAAAAAATAAGATGTTATATATATGTCACAAAATTCTTTCTTCATCATTGTGAACTAATAATTCTGCATTCTCTTACCACTGAATACTGAATTGCAGAACCAAATTTTACGTGACAAGGTGCCTGCCTCTTCAATAAGCAAATATTGCATCTTGGAGCAATGCGTCACTAATATACACCTTTTGCTCATCACTGATTTGTCAGTAGAGATTCAAATGAACCTATCATGTAAGGCTCAATACAACACATTGAGAAGTAATAACATTCTTATAAATGTCCCAGTAATATCTCAAAAGGTATATATTAGTGACATATTGCTCCTAGATGCCAATGATGAAGAAATTATTTTGTGCATAACATTTATTTATTTATTTATTTATTTTTAATTTTTATATACCGAAGTTCTTGTTGGAATTACAAATCACTCCGGTTTACATAAAACGATGAACTGCCCAACAGCGGATGGGGGCTTTACATAGAACTGTAGAACATAAGGAACAATAAAACCGGATGTCAATTTAACATAGTAATAATAAATATAATATAATATAATATGTACATACAATTTAACTATTTAACGTAGTAGAGATGACCTGTCAAATCTACCATATAGATACAATAAGAGTAATATAGTGAACTTATGGAACATAACATCTTATTGTTTTAGCTTTAATGCACTGTGCTAAATGAGGTCATTTCTCTCTACAAAAAAGAATTATTTATTATTGTGATTAGACCTGGTTTATTCTGTTGGTTTATTATTGATACCAGATTACCTCCCAGTATTTTCAGATCAATCATACACACACATATGCTCATCCGCTGTCTCACACATGTTCACTCATGCACACACACGCTCATTCGCTCTCACTGGCTCAATCATATGCATAAATGTTCATTTGCTCTCTCACATGCACAAAGACACATAGAAAGGCAACCAAAATGATAAAGAGGATGGAACGATTCCCCTGTGAGGAATGGCGAAAGAGGTTAGGGCTCTTCAGCTTAGAGAAGAGATGACTGAGAGGAGATATGATAGAGGTCTATAAAATGTTTATGCTTTAAAACAATACAAAAACTAGGGGACTTCCAATGAAGTTATTAGGTGATACATTTAAGACAAATAGGAGAAAATACATATTATTTAACATTATTTATTTATTATTAAAGCATTATTAAGGTGGACTTGGGGAAATCCACTGTTTGTCCCAGGGATAAGCAGCATGGAATCTTGCCAGGTTTTTGTGACCTGGTTTGGCCACTGTTGGAAACAGGATGCTGGGCTTGATGGACCTTTGGTCTGACCAACGTTTATATTCTACAAACACATGCTCCTTTACTCTCTTTACCACACAAATCATATGCATGCTTGTTCACTCACTCACACATGCTCAATCATTTATTTATTTTATTTATTTAAAGCTTTTTTATACCGACTTTCGTGATACAAATCAAATTGGTTTACATGGAACAAAGATCTTAACAATAACATTAACCATCCATAATAAACATTAACTAGAAGGAGAAGAAAAGTTACAATAAAACAAGGGAATGCAACTGGGGACTGGAAAAACAGGGGGGAAGTTAGATAACTAAATACAATTATACAAATGGTAGAATCTCGGGGGGTCTACATTTAGTCTGCATCATGGCTATGCCATAGTAGTGAAAGTATAGGCTCATGAGAAAGCTTGACCGAACAACCATGTCTTAAGGTTTTTTTAAAAGTCAGAAGACAGGATTCCTGTCGTAGGTCCGGGGGGATAGAATTCCAAATAGAAGGACCAGCTGTCGAAAATGCCCGTTCTCTGATAGTTGATCGGTGAGCAGCTTTATTTGGTGGGGCGTGTAGAGATCCCTTATAGGCTTCCCTAATAGGTCTGGCTGTGATGTGTAGTTTGATAAGTGATAATCATACACACATACTTTCATTCGCTCAAACATGTTCACTCATGCACACACATTCTCATTTGCTCTCTCACATGCTCATACACATACACGCATTTATCCTCATGCTCTCTCACTTATGCTCAATCATACACACACACACACACATGCTTGTTTGCTCTCTCACATGCTCAATCCACACACACATGCTCATTCGCTCTCACATGCTCATTCACATGCACTCATCCACATGCTCTCTCACACACATGCTCATTCATACACACACACATGCTCATTTCCTCTCACATTCTTTCTTTCTTTCTTTCTTTCTTTATAATTTTTATATACCGACATTCAAATGAATATCACATCGGTTCACATACAACTGGGGGGCCAAAAAACTAGTAGGGAGAAAGGAAGGATAAAGTTACAATTAACAGGGGATCATAAGGAACGGGGAGAGAATGCGGAACGGTCTAAGGGACCAAGTGAGAGTAATAGCAGGAAGGATACAGCAAACTTACAACTTTGTTGAGATAGTACCTATATTACATAATCTATTTACAAAAACTGTATGACAGTCAAAAGCCCTAGTGGTTGCAGCAAATTATTTATTTATTTGTTTGTTTGTTTGAGGCTTTTATATACCGATAATCGTTTAGTAACATCTCATCGGTTTACATTCAACAGGAACTCACAACAGCGCTATGCAATAGCAGCAGTGTTTACAGATAACGTATTAATCTTGAGATAAATAACAGTTCTGTACAAGGAAGAGGAATTAAACTTGAGGTAAATAACAGTTCTGTATGGCTGAGAAAGCCCTATACATGAAGCAGACAAACTCTGATGATATTGCTCCAATGGCCTGCACTATGGGTCCTCCATATGGGGCCATAGGATCTTCAATCCCTGGAGCAGGTCCCTGTAGTACTCCCCTGTTGGGGAAGCCTCAGGTAGAGAGTACCCTGGTAATACCCCACATGGGGGTTTTTAGGCCTTCAAGACATCATACGCCGCTCTCTCCGGCCTCTGCCATAACAAATCCCCTGCTTGTTGCTGAATGGAGGAAGCCAACATTTCCTAAGTAGGATGCTCCACCTCCGAGTCACATACATAAGGTGCCCACCACTGTTCTAGTGCCATAGTGTGCACACCTCCGGCCTCTCATCAGCACTTTTTAAGGGTGGTGGTTAGGAGGGTAGGCATGCCAGGAATCACATAGCATTCAGTGCTCTGCTGTCCTATTGCAGCTCTTCCCCCCCCCCCCAATCTTTTTTTTGTTTATACACACAGAAGCAAGGCTCTATGTGGCGTTGAAACTTTAGTGTCCTATAGCAGAACGGCCCCAACCACAGCTTTCATGGGGCCTTGCCATGCCCCAGACTCCTCTTATAGGGGCTGACAACCTGGTCATAGTGGATAACATTGAAATTGTCGGTACAGTGTGCTGCGGCAGTCAAAAAAGCAAACAGAATGTTGGGAATTATTAGAAAGGGAATGGTGAATAAAACGGAAAATGTCATAATGCCTCTGTATCGCTCCATGGTGAGACCGCACCTTGAATACTGTGTACAATTCTGGTCGCCACATCTCAAAAAAGATATAATTGCGATGGAGAAGGTACAGAGAAGGGCTACCAAAATGATAAGGGGAATGGAACAACTCCCCTATGAGGAAAGACTAAAGAGGTTAGGACTTTTCAGCTTGGAGAAGAGACGACTGAGGGGGGATATGATAGAGGTGTTTAAAATCATGAGAGGTCTAGAATGGGTAGATGTGAATCGGTTATTTACTCTTTCAGATAGTAGAAAGACTAGGGGGCACTCCATGAAGTTAGCATGGGGCACATTTAAAACTAATCGTAGAAAGTTCTTTTTTACTCAACGCACAATTAAACTCTGGAATTTGTTGCCAGAGAATGTGGTTCGTGCAGTTAGTGTAGCTGTGTTTAAAAAAGGATTGGATAAGTTCTTGGAGGAGAAGTCCATTACCTGCTATTAAGTTCACTTAGAGAATAGCCACTGCCATTAGCAATGGTTACATGGAATAGACTTAGTTTTTGGGTACTTGCCAGGTTCTTATGGCCTGGATTGGCCACTGTTGGAAGCAGGATGCTGGGCTTGATGGACCCTTGGTCTGACCCAGTATGGCATTTTCTTATGTTCTTATGTTCTTATGACTCTAAGAGCATTGGAAAAAAAATGGAGAAAACACAAAACATCCGAGAACCTAACTAAATACAGAAAGCATCTAGCTTTCTACAAACAGCTAATACTCAATGTTAAGAGAGAATATTTCAGCAATAAAATAGAAAAATTTGCAAATAATCCAAGAACACTATTCTCAATAGTTTTGAACCTAACCAGTGACAAACAGGAATCAACACAAAACCTACCAGAAACAAAATGTAATGAAATTGCCAAATTTTTCAGTGACAAAATCACTAAATTAAGAGACAAACTTCCAAACACTGCCAACCAAGAAATTAAAATGCAAAAAAGAGATGTCAACCCATGGACATCTTTCACTGAGATATCTGAAATGGAAGTGGAACAGATGCTAAAAAATGTAAACCCCGCCCCACACAAAATTGACACAATACCTACAATTGAACTGAAGAAATCAACTAACATAGTCGCCCATACACTGACTAAAATCATAAACCTATCCCTAGAAGAAGGAACAATGCCAGATATACTGAAAGGAGCAATAATAAAACCAATAATTAAGAAAAAAAACAGTGATCCCCTTATCCTAAACAACTACAGACCAGTATCAAATCTTCCTTTAATAGCTAAACTAATCGAAAAAACAGTACAGAAACAGCTAGCTGAACACCTGGATAACAATAACATACTGTACCCATCTCAACACGGATTTCGTAAACACTACAGCACTGAGACTCTGCTCCTCTCTCTAACAGATAACATTCTGAGAGGCTTTGATAGTGGTAAACACTATATTCTACTAATGCTTGACCTATCGGCAGCCTTTGACACAGTAAACCATAAAATACTACTAAATAGACTGGAAGAAATTGGATTACACGGCCAAACATTAAAATGGTTCAATTCATATCTAAAAAACAGGTTTTTCCAAGTTCAGATCAACAACACAGTATCAGAAAAAATTAATCTCAAAACAGGAGTTCCACAGGGATCAGCACTATCTGCGACCCTTTTTAACATATACATGCTGCCATTATGCCACCTCCTTGCAGGACTAGGAATTATCCACTACATTTATGCCGACGACATCCAACTAATTCTACCCATAGATGACACTTTAGAGGAAACATTAAACCTAGCCAACATGTACCTAAGCATTATAAAACAACTACTGACACAAATGGAACTTGTAATTAATATTGATAAAACAGAATTTCTAAACTTAGAACGAAAAAATTCTGAAATCAGTCAAACATCAATAATTCTCAAAGACAACCAGAAAATTGAACTAACTGGAAAAGTACGTAACCTGGGAATAATTATAGACCCTGAAATCAATCTGAAACAACACATATCACTAAAAGTAAAGGAAGGTTATGCAAAGCTCATGGTACTCAGAAAACTTAAACCACTACTAACTCAAAATGACTTCCGAACAATACTACAGGCACTAATTTTCTCCAGCACAGATTACTGCAATGCCCTTATGCTAGGACTACCTAATACGACGTTAACACCACTGCAAATACTACAGAACACAGCAGCCAGAATACTAACCGGAAAAAGAAGGAGGGACCATATAACTGAAACCCTAGCAGAGTTACATTGGCTACCAATTGAACACAGAATTAAATACAAAACCCTATGTATCATTCACAAACTAATTTATGATGAGAAATCAGATTGGCTAAACACAGCATTACGGGTACACACTCCACACAGGAATCTCCGATCAGCAAATAAAGCACTCCTAACCATCCCATCAGTTAAAACAGCAAGGCTGACACAAGTGAGAGAAAGAGCCCGATCACTAGCAGGACCCATAATCTGGAACACAATACCTCCAGAGATCAGACTACAAAGAGATCTCAAGACATTTAAGAAAAGTTTAAAAACATGGCTTTTTAAACAAGCATTTTACAAAGGGACGAAAGAATAGAGAGAAATTATTCAGGAAAAGACAGAAAGGCACAGACACACAGGGGCGGATTTTAAGAGCCCTGCTCGCCTAAATCCGCCCAAATCCGGGCGGATTTAGGCGAGCAGGGCCCTGCGCGCCGGTGAGCCTATTTTACATAGGCCTACCGGCGCGCGCAGAGCCTCGGGACTCGCGTAAGTCCCGGGGTTTTCGGAGGGGGGCGTGTCGGGGGCAGGACCGAGCGCAGCAGCGTTTTTGGGGCGTGTCGGCAGCGTTTTGGGGGCAGGTACGGGGACGTGGCTACGGCCCGGGGCGGTACGGGGGCGTGGCCGCGCCCTCCGTACCCGCCCCCAGGTCACGTCCCTGCGCGCAAGAGGCCCGCTGGCGCGCAGGGATTTACGCCTCCCAGAGGGAGGCGTAAATCCCCCGACAAAGGTAAGGGGGGGGGCTTAGACAGGGCCGGGTGGGTGGGTTAGGTAGGGGAAGGGAGGGGAAGGTGAGGGGAGGGAACGGGGGTAGGCTGCGCGGCTCGGCGCGCGCCGGCTATACAAAATCGATAGCCTTGCGTGTGCCGATCCAGGTTTTTAGCGGATACGCGCGGCTCCGCGCGTATCTACTAAAATCCAGCGTACTTTTGCTTGCGCCTGATGCGCCAGCAAAAGTAGGCCAATTCGCGCTATTTGAAAATCTACCCCACAGTATGTAGAACTTTACAATGGATTAGTCTATGAACTCTACACCACAACAAACATAACTATAATACTATGTGTGATAAAACTACCCGTGTAAGTACCTTGGTACAATTGGTCATGAACTACTTCGCTAAATGACTACGTCTAATGATAAATTGTAACCGAACCTTTAACGGCAACTGTTAGAATGTACTATAGTACACTTTTACCTACATTAATTATGTGCCTACATGTAAACCGTTGCAATGGTATTTAACTTAGCAACGGTATAGAAAAGTTTTTAAATAAATAAATAAATAAATAAATGAATGAAGCAGTCATTTATTCCATCCAGGAACTTTATGTCTCTAGCATGTCCTGATGTTACATTTACCCAGTCGATATTGGGGTAATTGAAATCTCCCATTATTACTGCACTTCCAAATTGGTTAGCTTCCCTGATTTCTCTTAGCATTTCATCATCTGTCTGACCATTTTGTCCGGGTGGATGGTAGTATACTCCTATCACTATACTCTTACCCAACACACATGGGATTTCTACCCATATAGATTCTACTGAGTATTTAGTCTCTTGTATGATCTTTATCCTGTTGGAGTCTATACCCTCCCGGACATAAAGTGCCACACCCTCACCAAGTTGATCCTCCCTATCATTACAATATAATTTGTACCCTGATATAGCACTGTCCCATTGGTTATCCTCCTTCCACCAGGTCTCTGAGATGCCAATTATGTCAATCTCATCGTTTACTGCTATACACTCTAACTCTCCCATCTTACTTCTTAGACTTCTGGCATTAGCATACAGACATTTTAAAGTGTGTTTTTTTTTGTATTAACAACCTGCTTTTCATTTGATAGGGATAATTTGGAAATATTTAGCTCAGGTAATTTTTTATGTATAGGCCCATGGACTACGTTTGCTTTTCATGGAACCTCTCTGTTGGGATGCCCTAACTCTCCTGTTTCATTAGAATCCTTCAAGGATACATTCCTCCAAACTATGCACTGCTGAGTGACTGCTGGCTTTCCCCTTTGTTCTAGTTTAAAAGCTGCTCTGTCTCCCGGATTCTCTATCTCCTGGATTCTCGCCAGAGGGGAAAAAAGGTTGAATATTTAATCTCATGGAAGAACTATGACCTAGAAGAAAATTCATGGGAGCCATCCTCCAACATATTGGACACCAACCTTTTGAAGGACTTTCATCAACAATACCCTATGAAACCCAGAGCCCCCAAGCAGGGGGCTTAAGAGGGGGGTACTGATATATTTGATGGTCTGCAGGTTGCTCCCACAAACTGCTGTACTCACCTACCTAGCCGGGCCATCCTCGCTGGCTCCCAATGCATCCAAATGCCACAGGCCCTCCATGTGGCAGGATGCCACACTCTGAAGCGGCAAAATGCTGCCAGCTCTTCATGTGGCAGGACACCGCTGGCCCCATCCAGCTGCACTCCTCCTTAGGTGCGTGCCCGACCTCACACTGTTTAAAGGGCCCATGGTGGGAAAAACCTTGCGGTGCTTATTCATGATCTCACTTATCAAGCTCTATAAAGAGCTCTCTCAGTCCTTCCCTCATTGTCTCAGCAACAGGTCCAGCTACTCCATAGTAGTGCGTGTTGCTTCTCAGCTTTCCTGTCTTCATTCAGCTTGACTCCAGTCTTCATTTCACTTTTCTTTAGTCTTCATCCAATTGACCCCTACCTGGACTTTGGATATGACTGATCACCCACCTGCCTCTGACCCCTGCCTTGGCTTTGGATATGCCTGCTTGCCACCTGCCCATGACTTTAGCTGACTTTGGACCTTCCCTTCTCTCATTTGCAGAGACCCCACCTAAGTCCTGCCGGCCTCAGCATCCATAGACTCAATCCGAGGGGAATGTGGGCTGGTATAGGTGAAGGTCCTGACCAGTCTCTGCCTTGCCTGAGTCCACCTGCTGATGGTGAGAACCTGCAGGTTAGAGCCAATTTCACCTTGGCCCAAGGGTCCACAGACACAACATTTTCCAAAGACCAATAAAATATTTCAAAACAGCAGACACAAACACCACCCAATACTTAAAAAGGATTAAAAAAATCCCTGCTGTCCATACCTGGGAACTTTTGATTTTCAGATGACCTGAGATTGTTGTGGATTAGTAAGGGAGAGGAGAGGAGTTGTTGCTCTCCCTTACAAGCTCAATCAAAAAACATGCTCTCATACACAGCCATGCTCTCTCACACAGAGACACACATACACAGCCATGCTCTCATACACAGCGACACACATACACAGCCATGCTCTCATACACAGCCATGCTCTCTCACACAGAGACACACATACACAGCCATGCTCTCATACAAAGCTATGCTCTCTCACACAGAGACACACATACACAGCTATGCTCTCTCACACAGAGACACACATACTGTTACGTTCGTGCCTGCCTGCCGCACTCACTCCACCGTCTCTACCTGTGTGGCTACTCCCTCCGGGTCTGAAGGACGGCTTGCGGCCGCGGCATCTCCCTGCTGCATCTCTTCGGAATCCCCGGGTGGCCTGACGCTGCGGATCCGCCATGTTTCTGATGATGTAAGGGCGCGCGCGCAAGCGCGCTCCAGACTTTGTACCAGCAAGGGCGCGAACCTCGGAGGCGTCCCCCCGTAGTGACGTCATCCGCTTCCACCTTAAAAGGTCTTTGCTTGCAACTACGAATCGAGTTAGCAAGGTCTCGAATCTTTCTCTCTTGGATACGATTCGCCCAAGCTACTCTGCCTTCTTGTACTTACCTAGGGTACCCGCTCCTCGGGGGCCCCGCTCTCTCTTCTTGATTTCAGATTGCTAAGACGGGATCCGGTACTCGCTCCTCAAGGGCCTACGTCCCTGAATGCTCAGAAGACTCCTTACTACCTGGAAGCGATTGCAGACATGAACACAGTGAGTTCTATTACAGATAGGAATTGGTACTCGCTCCACGAGGGCCTATATTCCTAAATCTCCAGACTCCCTTCTGTCTAAGACGTTATCGCAGGTACGGAGATCGTGAGTCATTATTATCAATTGCATATAGGAACCAGTACTCGCCTACGGCTCCTGTTCTTGAATATACTGAAGACTCTCTGTTGCTTAGAAGCCATTACGGATATCTACAATTTATTTATTTATTTTATTTATTTTTAACTTTTATATACTGACATTCTTGCATTAAATGCAAATCATGCCAGTTTACAGTGAAACAGAAAAAGCAGGAAAAAATTCCTTAGTCGAATACAATGAAGCAGCTTAGTTAACAAAGGAAACATAAAAATAAATTTTTACATATACACAAAGGTTTGCACGATTATATATATACATATACAATTGTGAGTGTATCATCTACTACTGATTATGTATCCAGCATACCCTGGTTACTCACTATCTATAGTCTCTCTCTACAGCTCAGCAACCCAGAGACCGCAATTCCAGTATCAGAAGGACTTCAGCCCTGCCGGGCACATCAGCTCACTACTGCCACCTCTGGTGGTTCTACTTCCTGTCTAATAAAGAACTATTTGTGTTTGTCTCCATACTCCATACAAACATAGATATCCTGAGAAGGTGGTCCTTCTCAGGATATCTTCCTGGAGGCTCTGTCATCTGCCATCGGCCCAAGGATTCACCAATTTACATTAAGTGATTATTTCTTACACTGCTGAAGCGGTATCCTACTGACTGCCACTTTGTGGGAACCAACCCACAATAGATCATTAACTCCGCCCACGGAGTAGTGCCAACTGCTGGCTCCTCCCCTTGGGGGAGCAGCACAGAACACATACACAGCCATGCTCTCTCACAAAGAGACACACATACACAGCCATGCTCTCATACACAGCCATGCTCTCTCACACAGAGACACACATATACAGCCATGCTCTCTCACAAAGAGACACACATACACAGCCATACTCTCATACACAACCAAGCTCTCTCACAGAGACACACACAGCCAGGTTCTCTCACACAGAGACACACATACACAGATATGCTCTCAAACACTGACACATACATGCTCTCACACACAGCCATGCTTTCTCACACAGAGACACACATACACAGCCATGCTCTCTCACAAAAAGACACACATACACAGCCATGCTCTCATACACAGCTATGCTCTCTCACACAGAAACACATACACAGCCATGCTCTCATACACAGCCATGCTCTCACAAAGAAATACATACACAGCCATACTCTCTCACACAGAGACACACATACACAGCCATGCTCTCATACACAGCCATGCTCTCTCACACAGAGACACACACACAGCCATGCTCTCATACACAGCCATGCTCTCACAAAGAAATACATACACAGCCATACTCTCTCACACAGAGACACACATACACAGCCATGCTCTCTCACACAGAGACACACATACACAGCCATGCTCTCATACACAGCCTTGCTCTCTCACACAGAGACACACATACACAACCATGCTCTCATACACAGCCATGCTCTCTCACACAGAGACACACATACACAGCCATGCTCTCACACAGAGACACACATAGACAGCCATGCTCTCATACACAGCCATGCTCTCTCACACAGAGACACACATACACAGCCATGCTCTCTCACACAGAGATACAGACATGCTCTCACACACATACAACCACAGATACAGATAAGCTCTCATACATAGACAGACATGCACACACACCAGACATTTTTTAAATTGTATTTAAAAATGTATTAACAGCCTTTCAACATTTCTAGGCGGTTTCCAGTTACGAACATTCATAATTGCAGCACATAAAATTTACAATTTAAGACATTACTCACATAAACACAACATTGACACTACCTGATATTTAAATAATCCTTGTGCACATGACCATTCCCATACTACTTCTGAAAAATAATTACAACCCATCAGTATTGTATTGGCTAGTCACTGTGCTACTTTCATATATCAAGTGACTATTGAAAGAAGAAGGCTTTTACTGATTTTCTGAATCTTACCAACACAGTTGCAACCTTCAAACACCCTGGCAAAGAGTTCCAAATTGTTGGTCCCTGTACATAGAAGAACCTTTCAAATGACTCATCTAATCGAATTACTTTAAAAGTTGGAACATCCAATAGCATTTGCGAGCTAGATCTTAAAGCCCTGGCGGGACGGTACAACTTCAGAACAGAGTTGAAAGTATTTGAAGCCATCCCATTAATGCCTTTAAAAGCCAAGAGTGTCACTTTAAACTTAATTCTCCAGACAATGGGCAACCAATGATACCTTATCCATTAAGCTTTATATGATGGGAAATCGGAATTCCAGCCACAATTCATGCCGCTAATTCTGAACACATTGAAATGCATGCGACATGTTTAGGGGCAGACCGAAGTTAAAAGCATTTCAGTAATATATTGTCGACATTACTAAGGAATGTATGACTTTTTTCAGGTCGCTTTCATTTAAAAATGGACGCAAACGTCGGAGCATTTGAAGCATAAAATATGAAGATCACACTACCTGTTTAATTTGTGGGCGAAAATACAATTTGACATCAAGAATCACTCTTAAATTATGAACTTCCCAGGAAATCAAAATTTTTGTGTTATCTATTATTAGATGCTGAGGTATATTTTCTGACGGAAACCTTGAGATACAATATCTCAGTTTTTGCCACATTAATAGCTAGCCTATTCTTAATCAGCCAAGACTGTAAATGCGACAAACAAGATGTCACCTTTTGTAATGCTGATCAGAACATAGAATTGGATGTCGTCTATATAAATGTGATATTCGACATCCAGTTCTGTGAACACATGATAAATCGGTTCCAAATATATGTTGAATAGCAGGGTCAAGAGGGCCAATCCCTGGGACACTCCAGTAAGGGTATTAAATACTCTTGACTTTTTACCAGCTACATGAACCCAAAAACTTCTTCCTTCCAAAAAGGAAGAAAACCATCTCAAAACTAAATCACCTATCCTTATGTCATGTAAGCATCCTAATAAGATAGTATGTATTGCGACCGTCGCTGCCCGACGGCTCCAATCCGCCTACCTTTCCTTTTTTGTGACTCCTCCTGCTCCTCATGGACATCTGGCTGCCACGGCGTCTGCCTGCCGTCCTCTCCGGCGTCCCTGGACCGGCTTGGGTGCTGCCTCCCACCATGCTCTTCAGGTACCTTAGGGCACATGTGCTGCGCAGCCCTCATTCTTATTTCCTCATTGGCGCGTTTCTCAGGGGCGTCCCCCTGTGATGACATCACGCTGCCCGGATATTTAAGCCTACTGTTTATTGCTAGCCGTTGAGTTAGCAAGGGTAATCTTATGGATGGGATTCGCTCTCCGTACCCAGCTACTCTGCCTTCCTACTCCTATTGGACTCTTTCTGCTAACTGGGTACCCACTCCTCGGGGGCCTCTTTGCTTCTTTCAGGTCGCTGTCAGGTAACTGGTACTCGCTCCTCGAGGGCCCGTGTTCCCTGACCTGCTGCCTGCAGGAAAAGAGATGGATATCTCTTTTCCTACTTGGAGGAATTCGATACAGACACCATCAGTGAGTGCTACTATCATCCACTCCTCAGAGCTGTCTCCCTGGAACCAGGTACTTGCGCCAGTGCCATCTCTTACATGGAACCGCTGTGTGAGTACTTTGCCAACAAGTCTCGCTACCTCCAGGGATCTGGTAGTCGCTCCTCGAGGGCCAGCTCTCCCTATCTTGGGGCTTCTCCATACTTGGGACTTTGTGAATGTTCTATTGTACTCACTTTCTCAGTTCTCTCCACTACAGCACTGCTACCAGAGAAACCGCTGTCCCAGCGCCCTGGGGAATACTAGCCCAGCCATGCTACATCTTCTACTCACTACTCCACCTCTGGTGGCTTCTCAAACTGTCTAAATAAAGAACTATCTGTGTTTGTGTGTCCAGAGCTGAGCCTGACTTGTGGCCCCTCACGGGACTTCCCCCCGTGGCTGTGGTCAGCTGCCACAGTGTCCAAGGGTCCACCCAAAACCTCACTGACTATAACAGTATGATCGACAGTGTTGAAAACTGCTGATAAATCTAGCAAAACAAGTAAACATTTTGCACCTGAGCAAGTCATGCTTTCACATACACACAGACATGTTCTCTCATAGACATAGAGTGTATGTATGAGTGTATGCTCTCACACATACACTCACACAAACACACTCTCTCATTCACTTCCTCCCCCTTCACCAACAGAAGCATAAGTCCAGTGGCAGTCTCCTCCTTCAGCCCCAATGACAGATGGGACTCTTCATCTTTCTTGAGGCCTTTGGGGCTGATACTGCTCTGCTTCCTGAGGGGAAGAAATCTGTGGTTGTTGCTTCTGCTGCTCCTCGTGCACTCTAATACAGCGGGGGCCTGGGGCCGATGCTACCTCTTCCTGCGATGGGCAGACACACTGTTTTTCTCCTGCTTCTGGCCGCGACTGCATGGCTTCTTCTTCCAGCCCATGCAGAACCTCCACTTCCTCTTCCTGGCCATGTAGAAAGAGGAGCCATGCTGTTGCTGCCCCCAGACCGGTGGTGCTCTAGATGGCTGCCTAGTGATTCCACTGGCCCTGCAGATGTCCCCCACCACTATACACACTTTGTTGCACTGAAGCACACCTTCTAAACCAGCCTTTCTCAGCCAGCCTTTTTCAGTTGCTAGGAGTTCCACGGGATTTCATGATTGAAACGAAATAAACATTGTTTTTTGAACTTCATGTGCTATCTTGCCATTCACAGGAAAGCAATGAACATTTTACTTCAGTTTTCAACTTCTTACATGTGTGAGCAAGTTTTTCCTTGTTTACTAAGCATCAAGAGTAAGGAGAGAAATCATCTCATTTTGCTGAAGATGAAATTTGTTGCGTTCAGTGGACCTCAGGCCCATTCCACAGTCCACCACTCTTACCTCCAGACCAGGCCAGCCCCCTTCTCTTCCTGATGCCGTGCCGGCTTTCTGAGATGCGGCTGACTGCCGCGCCCGCCTCCAGACTCTTGCCAGCTCCCTGGTGCTGGGCGCCCCTTGGAGAGCAGCGAGAGGCCACACCGCAATTGACCTTTTCTTCGCGGCAGGATAATGCCAGATCCCCAAGGCGCTCCCCCTCCCTTAGAGTGCGCGCGCGATGACTGCCCTGAATTTAAAGGGCTGAGACAGAGAACCCTCCAGTACCTCGGCAATAGGTCGACTCCTTTGGAGAAGTGCTTTGCCTCTGCATTCCTGACTCCTGGTTCCTGATCCTTGTTTTCGGGTTCCTGCTTCGCTGTGTACCCTGTTCCTGGTTCCTTGGCAGTCTTGTTTGTCTTCTGAGTTCTTGTTTTCGGGGTCAGTCTTTCCTTTGTTTGTCTTTAGCATCTTGTCTTGCTCCTGTGGTCCCTCTTCCTCCTTCCCCCTCTTCGTTCCTGGTCTCACCAGTTTGGACTTCTAGCTTGACTTTGGATTGTATCTTGACTCTGCTTGACCTCCGCCTGCCTCTGACCTCTGCCTGCTTACTGTTACTGCTCAAACTCAGCCTGCCCTGACCACTGCCTGAACCACGACACTGAGTGAACTCTGCCTGCCTCTGACCTCAGCCTGTATCTGTCTCCATTGACCGCCGCCTGTCCTGACCACTGCTCGTACCAACTCCGCTTCTCCACCGTGCTGGCCTGCAACATCTTCTATGTGTCGGATTATCACCTCCACAGAGGCCCATGCCTAAGTCCAGCCAGCCCCAGCACCAGAGTGCTCAACCTAAAGGGAATGTGGGCTGGTATTGGTGAAGCTACAGTTCAGCCTTTGCTCCAACCAGCTCCGCATGCTGATAGTGGGGCCCTGCGGACCCTGTGGGTTGCGCCAACTCCACCTCAGCCCAAGGGTCCACTTTCACAACAAAATCCATGTGTGCTTATCTCAAGTTTAACACAGAATTAAGCATTTGTGCAGCTGCAAACAAGCACAGGGTTCACAGTAAAGAAGTCAATTTCATTTTTTATTTTTATTTTTCATAAATAAAGCTTTTCATGCATATGGAGGCCTGTACAAGAGATCAAGATTTTTTTTTTTAATGTATGGAGGGAGAACGAAACAAAAAGAGCAGGTTGATAAGTTGCCAAAATAAACAGATCCACAGAAAATCTCATTCTTCACCCTAAAGAACATCGACAATTATTATTGGATTGTTATTTTTACAACTTACGCTAATCATGCTAGCATTCCGTGAGCTGTAAATATAATAATTTTTATGCAGGGGTTCCCTGTGACCCAAAAATCATTTCAAGGGTTCATCCATTGTAAAAAGGCTGAGAAAGACTATTCTAAACCGTTGATCACTTTTAATGGGTTTTTTTTCCAGTTGTTTTTCTCCTGCTATGTCTACCCTGTTAGATTTTTGTGCTAGCTACAGACAGGCCTTTTTTTCCCTTAAGTCCCTCCCTTACTAATAAAAATATTTAAAAGACCCAGACCTAGCACTGAGCCCTGAGATATCCCATTGGTCACTTCACCTCCTACAGAGTGAAGTTCATTGAATACCTGTTTTTGAGCTCTGTTCCTCATCCAGTGAATAACTTTCGATCCTTTTTCCATATAGGCTATGTTTTGCTTTGCTAGCCTTCTGTGCAGAACAGCGTCAAAAGCCTTACTGCTATCCAGACTGGCAACATCCACTGTCCAAACCTGATCCAAAACTTTTGTCACCTCATCAAAGAACCCAATTAAGTTTCTTTGATTAGATCTCCCCCTTGTGTAGGGTCCTAGATAAATAATCAACTTTTTTCAAGCTACTGCAGGATGCACTCCTATCTCTCGAGGCAAACTGAAGACAGCTGTGAGGCGGGTACTCAGCACTTCTTTGAACTGTTCTGCTATTCCCAAAACTTAAATTTTGTATTTGTTTTCCAGGAAGACACGTTCCTACTCTCTTAATTCAAAATTCTTCTCTAATGGCATCATTAATAAATTGTTATCATAAACGTATGTGTGCAGTGTTATGTACATCTAGTAGCGCAACAGAAATGATTTGTAGAAGAAGCAAAACCCTAATATATTAAGAAAAGCATAGGTTCGTGCATAAGTGACTCCATTTGGAGCAGAGAAAAACCCCCAGATGAAAGCTCATGTGGGAATTCAGAAAAGATGTATAAAGTGCCTACAATAATACATAGGGCAGGACGCGCAGGGCTGCGGACTGGTCCTGGGGTGCGTTACTCTCAGGTCCGCGTAGCGCCCAAGGGGAAGGGGGCGGGGCCCGAGCCGGGCTCCTGCCTCGGGCCGGGCTTCCTTCCGCCCGCCGGGGTAGGAAGAGACAGGACTGGCGGCGGCGGCGGCAGTCACTCTCCGGCGCTCACTCTCCCAGAAGCCCCTTGCGAGCTTAATGTACAACCCTGACAAGCAGGGCAAGCACAGGAGAATGAGAACCGCTCTCCAAAGCCGCGTTAATTTATTTTAGTATTAAGTTAAAATTGGGCAATGGCTACAAATCCATAATAAATCAAGCGAAAATGTAATCTGAAAAAATAAAAAGCCTGCCCCGTGTGAGGATCGAACTCACGACCTTCAGATTATGAGACTGACGCGCTACCTACTGCGCTAACGAGGCTCTGAAAGCAAAACTTTTCCAAAGGCGTTTATCAGACCCTTCTTTCTAGCAACTCATTTTACTGATGACTTTTTAATCTTACATTTTCATCTTGATGCTAAATCTCTATATAATAAAACGACTAGGGAGAGGATTTCAGAAGACTTGATCTGAGGGATCACTAATTATCTTTCACCCTCAATGCACTGGCATGACTATGAATTTTAACACCCAGTGCAGGCAATCATATTTTCAAGCCCCTGCCCACTGCACAACCAGTGCTCAATCTGCCTACCTTCAATGCACACCTATAGCTGGATTGAAGTTATGTGCACCCATAGGAATTGGGGGTCCCCATTGTTGCCCCCTCCAAAGATTGCTCCTATCAAATCTTCTCCTCCCCCTCTCCTCCAAGTTTTTCCTCTCTAGCACTGCCAACCCTGCAGCAGCTTGTGAAAGGAAATTCAGCATAGGACCTCCTGCATTGTGCACTGACAGGCTTTGCGGCGCCTTGCCTGTGTGAGGGGTGGGGCACCACAAGGCCAGTCAGCATGCTACAGCAACAGATGTGGATGGAGGCATGGCAGTGGGTGGCAGCACTCTGGAGCCTATAAAATTTGGTGATGGAGGCAGCTACTTATGCCTACATCTGGGCCTGCCAACCCTTGCACCAGGGCTCAACATCTAGCCATCCTTCCCCTGCCAGCACTCAATCCCCAGGCTCTCCCTTTTTTATCTATCATTTCCTCTCTCCCTGGTGTTCCTCTAATCTCCAGCCCAAGCCATTCAACATCCCCCCACTCCCAGCCTCACTTGACACCTCCAGGGTCCCCCTTTTCTCACTATGCCTGGTGGTCCTCTGTACCCAGTTCCCAAAATTGTAGTGATCCTTGAGACTTTCCTCCCACCTGTGTTTGACATGGGGGTGAGCTGACAACCTATATGTAGATGCTGGAGAGAAGTGGATGGGATGCTTGCCTGGTTCCAACGCAACCAATCAGCCCATAAGAACATGCCATACTGGGTCAGACCAAGGGTCCATCAAACCCAGCATCCTGTTTCCAACAGTGGCCAATCCAGGCCATAAGAACCTGGCAAGTACCCAAACACTAAGTCTATTCCATGTTACTGTTGCTAGTAATAGCAGTGGCTATTTCCTAAGTCAACTTAATTAAAAGCAGGTAATGGACTTCTCCAAGAACTTATCCAATCCTTTTTTAAACACAGCTACACTAACTGCACTAACCACATCCTCTGGCAACAAATTCCAGAGTTTAATTGTGCGTTGAGTGAAAAAGAACTTTCTCCAATTAGTTTTAAATGTGCCCCATGCTAACTTCATGGAATAGTCCCTAGTCCTTCTATTATCTGAAAGAGTAAATAACCGATTCACATTTACCCATTCTAGACCTCTCATGATTTTAAAGACCTCTATCATATCCCCCCTCAGCCACCTCTTCTCCAAGCTGAACAGCCCTAACCTCTTCAGCCTTTCCTCATAGGGAAGCTGTTCCATCCCCTTTATCATTTTGGTTGCCCTTCTCTGTACCTTCTCCATTGCAACTATATCTTTTTTGAGATGCAGAATTGTACACAGCCCACTTTTATCAAGAATAGGGGAGGAAAGCAGATTCCACTAGCACAACACCGGTGCCCTGCAGCCTGCTTGCTGTTTTCCGGTGAGTGCCTGGATTAGCCTTCACCATTTTGGGGATGGGGGGTGCACATCTGATAGCAGCAGCACATGGGCCTACATTTACTCTGAGTGGGATCTGGTGCCAGCAACAGTGTCCCCCAAGGCTTTGTGCTCTGGTAGTTGCCCCATTGCCCTGTTCTTGTCATGGTCCTGGTGCTATTACCATTAATGCAATCCTTCAATCTAAAGTCCTGGGGAGATCGCTACAGATAAAGGTCAACATAAACTGTAATCTTGTTCCAGTAGTTTTCCTACAGCTTGGTTTAGGTGGCTTCACAGCTTCGTTTTCACTCCCAGTCTGGTGAATGCCAGGGTTCAATTGTCATGAGAAATGGCTAAACATGTTTGGCTCCCAAGCTAGGGAATCCAATCTAGGCGAAGCACTGTACTGGTCTTCTAACAAAATCCTGCCCATCAAAATACTCCAACATGATCAATTTACAGACATACTTTTGAAAATCAAAAGTATGCACACAAATGTTTTCCCCAGCCCCAGAATACCTCTTTGCAGTACATGGAAAACCTTTTTTTTTATAAATATGTTTGAGTCACATACAAACATCCATAAATACGTCCATGATAATATGTGCCAATGAACAGTGGATAAAAGCATAGTATGTAGACTCAAAATAACTTTTCCACAAAAAGCTGTCTGCAACTATAACAATTCCCTCTCACAACCAACCATATGGACAAAACCAATCACACCCGATGCATACTTTTGCGGCTAGCCCGAAAAAGAACCGTTCCTCCACACTGATTGACGAGACGGACCTAATTATTGTAAGCAAGCTCTCTGAAGATTAAGCTAGTCAGTCACATTTCTCCGATGAAAACCATTTGTGAGTCACTGACAACAGGCGAAAATATCCTCTGGAGTCAAGCAGTTGGATGCTGAAGAGCTTCATCCTTGCCTTTTGCAACATAAGCTCTTTCCAGTAATGAAAACCAGGAACATAAGAAATTGCCATGCTGGGTCAGACCAAGGGTCCATCAAGCCCAGCATCCTGTGTTTCACTTTCTAAGAACAACTCTTGGCTAGCAGCAATGCCACTGACATATATTTGGTACCCCTCTAGGAAGGCACAAAGATCTATGAAACAAGTGCAAATGTATCATTGTACCCGACCAAGCCACTATATATTCTAAAACTTTCTCCAAGAAGGCACATACTTGCTTCCAAAAAATTTGCAGAATCCCATAGCTTCATTTTAGCACCCCGTACTCTGGCTATGAACACTAATAGCCTGATACAGAAAGGAACGCAGGACAATGGGCGCTCCGTGTTGAGCGCCCGTTCCCCTAACATGCACCCAGCCGCCTCTCCTGGGCGTGCGATCCTATATTTAAATGAGGGGTCGCGGTAAAAGGAAGCGTTAGGGACTATTACACGCCCCTAGTGCCTCCTTGGCCCAGGAGAGTTGGCTCTGTCAGCGGGTTCAGGAAACCGACGCTCAATTTTACTAGTGTCAGTTTTCCAAACCCACTGACAGTGATTGGTTAGGAAAACGGATGCTGGTAAAATTGAGCGTCCGTTCTCCTAATTGGACCAGCCGACATATATTTTATTTTTTACATTTTTGGTTCCTCTGACTTAATATTGCTAGGATGCATGTGATGAGTGTTATTAGTTTTCAGGAGGTTTGGCTGCACATTTTCGAGGCGCTAAACCCCTTACATTATAAGGAGTAATAGATGCCCCTTGAAAACACGCAGCCAAACCCGTGCTAAACAGTGCGCACGGCCGAGTGCACTTTACAGAATTGGCCTGTAAATGAAGTAGTTTAAATGGAGTTTCCCGCATACTAGCAGAAAAAGATGCCAGAAAACTTGAAGGCCACGTAATTCCTTCAAAGTATTCTTTTAAATGCAGAACCCTTGGACAATTTTCAAAAGCCAATTTACATGAAGAAAACTGTTTATGCATCTAAATTGAAAATCAGGCCCATAGTGTCCAGGCCTTTGCACTTACTTGGGAATAATCTTTTTACCCATAATGGCTTGGGACTTATAGGAATACAGACTCTGCCTGCAGATAAAGACCGGGAGGTCCATCTTCTCATTTTACTTTGCTGTTGTAGTGCTCCAGACTCCACTTGATCTCTGGCTTTGCCTTCCTTTCCTTTCAAAGAGAGATCTTTTGGGAACCTTCGGTTTCCTGAACAGGAATGCATATTATGCATGCTGTGTAGCCCGAGGGCTGTTATTCTGAAAATCTATATTTGTTGCCACCCTAAGAATGTACGGGTGCACATGTACAGCGGCTCCGATGTGTGCCATGCAGGGGTATGCACCGTACCCACTTATTGTGGAAGCCGAACAGCAGGGCACTGCTCTCCTCCTCCAGGCCTTGCTCAGCCCAGGGTGGCAGGGGAAGGATGGGGAAAGGGGACAGTCAGACTAAACTGGGGGGTTACTGGAGAGAATAGTGAGGCTGTGGAGGAAAAAAAAAAAGGGATAGAAAAGCAATAAGTAGGGTGGAGAGACAGAGCGAGAGTTGGGGGGAATGAGAGGGGCAGGGCGGAGCTTGTTGGCTTAGCCACTCTCAATGGTAACTCTGGACACTGGTTGAAAGCAGCACCGCTGAATTGCGTTGGAGGGGCCCGGCCGGGCTTCGACCTCATCCTGCCGGTGAGTGCCGGCTGCCACACCCAACATGGCGGCCCTTCTGACGCGGCGCCTGACGTCGGCGGGTCAGCTGACGTCTGACGCGGCGCCTGACGTCAGCGGGTCAGCTGACTGTTGTGTTGTTGCAGGTCGAGCCTCAGACGGGCAGAGCGGAGCTGGGAGCGGGTAGTGGCCGCCGCTGCTGCTGCTGTCCTAGCCGTGTCCGACGAGAGACGCCCGGAGCTGGCCGCCGCCGCCGCCATGCCCTCGGAGAAGAGCTTTAAGCAGAGGAGGACGCTGGGTAAGGGCTTCCGCTGTCAGCACAAAAGCAACATGGGGGAGAGAAAGGACCCCCCCCCCCCCCCAGACACGGGCCCTGCCCCGGGGAGCGGTGCATCAGATCCATGTCTGGTTTTAGCATGGAAAGCAACTGGAAAATTGTTTTATTCCTCCGGGTGGGTTACGCCTTGTATGTTCTTTGAAAAAGGAAGGGGATCTCCAATGTAGTTTTGAAAAAATATGCCCCCCCCCCCCCCCCCGTGAAGCGAGGAGCTGCCGGAAGCCTTCCCCTGGGCAGGGAAGGAAGAGCATAAAGTGCCTGCGGGGGATGGGACGCGAGAGTCGTGCAGGCTCCTTACTTGGATTTAAGCTGCGTTATAAAAGGAGTGCCCCCCCCCCCCCCAAAGAGGGAGGCGACGTCTTGATGAAGGCACTGGGATGGAAGTGCAGCGTTAGCAAAAGGCTTGGCGAGCACAGCACAGCCCAGCCCACTGCTGGTGCGGGAAAGAAAGAGGATTAGCAGGCAGCCTGTAGTGCATCGCTTGTGCAGTCTCCATCTCGAGCCACAAGGCCCTTTGGCTAGCAATGTTATGGTCCATCCCCACCTGCCATGCAAAGTCCATCCTGGAGGAAGCTTGGGCCCTGAAGAGCTCTTTGATCCTTCTGGCTTTGGGAAGTGGGACCTGGCCGCGTTGTAGCTTGTTGGGGGGTCATTGCCCACGCAGGTAGCTTGTCATTTCTATCAGATTTTGCCTTCCTTTTTCGCTTGTCACTTTCCTAAGGAGAGAGGAAGAGGGCTTAAAGCTGGCTCCCCTTGAGTATTTTTTTGTTAGGAAGTGTCGAGGCAGGGGTGAATCATTATGCAGCACTTCCTTGTTACCCTTTGGTGACTCAGCCACTTTTCCTTTCACTTGTTTTAGAAAAACAATAAAATGTACTACAATAATGCGCCATCTGCCAGGTAGAGATTTTTAAACACAGATACCATGTTTGTCTGGACATGTATGCCTACAAGGAGCTCTAAAGACTTTTCCTTTTGATGCTAAATGGGAGAAATATTTAGTTTGTGAAGCCTGAATTAAAATCAGCCGTGTTTACTTGCCAGTGTCCTTGGAGTTGCCATGATTGTACATTATGCTTATTAGTGGTGTACATCAGGGCTCTAGGAGGTACAATTTTGTTCATTTTTTTCTGGATTAGGGCCTCATACCGTGGAAAAGTAAAATAAGATGGGACACATGCAAAAGAGGGATTCCAGCTTTTTTTTTTTTTGGCTGAACAGCTTGCAACTTGATCAGTCCTGGCCGTTGTTCACAACTACCCGGGATTTCCCCCCCCCCCAATCCAGCTACTGCAGTGACAGTCCTTAGCCAGGGCCCCTAAACCTTAAATTCCTCAGCTAACCTGGACTCGTTAAGTTAGGCCTCTTCGTATTAAGGTTGAGTGTTGACAGACTGCCTTCTCCACAGGGGCATCTCTTACTGGTCCAGGGAGCAGAAACCAGGCCTGGGAATCACTCAGGTCTTATGCATGGCAGTGCTCAGGACGTGCTACTGAGCCCCCAGGCTAGATGTGGGATCCCAGCTTCTGACATGTTCAACTCCCCTAGAACAGGCCTTGAGTTATTTATGATGGATCTGCCTCTTCTGTTTATATTCATTCACAAATTAATAACTGTAATTTTGTGTTTTAACTTTTTAGCTGCCAAGAGCAAGGTTTAGGATTGGTGGAATATTAAATGTTCCAAAATAAAAAAAAAAAAATTGCATTGAAAACAAAGGTAAAAATAGCATTTTTACACTGCATGTTTTCCTACGTCATTCTTGGGAGGCTGATCTACAATTATGAGTAACTTGTCAACGCCAAGCTAATTATGACTACCGCACATTCTGACTAGGAGCATCATAGTAAGTCATGCAATAATACAATTCTAATTGTAATCTGCCTTGAAAATAGCTTGGAAAAAGTGGAATATCAAATGTTTATAAATGGTGGAACTGCTGAATAATGGGAGAGTGCTTGACACTGCAAAACAGTATTTGATAGTTCAATTTCTTGGTGCTTAATCTGTGACACTTGCTTGAGATTTTGTATATTTGTGTATATTTTGCATATCTGATTCAGAATTTCAAATGTAGATTTTTTTTTTATATTGCACATAACATATGTAATCCCTCCCCCCACCCCCCCTTATCAGGGGTCACCTTTGGCAGCTGCTGGGGTGTTGAGTGACACTTCTGCAGCGCTGGAACAGATTAAATATCAAGGTTCAGTCCAGTGAGGACCAACAAAAGCTGGGAGGCCCAAGCGGAGACTTGCTCTACCCAAAAACAAAACAGGTCCACATCCAGTAGTTTGTTCCAAAGCAAAGCAAAATGTATTAAAAGGTTCAAAAATACTCAAAGTTCCAAAGTGAAAAAACTCAGCATATAGTCCAGGCCGAAAAAAGAAAACAAAAAGCAAATTTACAGCCTCTAAACCACTTGAGCTCATTAGAATTTTTATTCCAGTCAGTCCTCTCCCTTCTGTTAACTGAAGGGCTTGGAGGTAAAATGCAGAGATCTTCAGATATCTTCAACTGTGGAGCTCCCCCAGACAGGATAGGCATCCCTTCCTTCTCTGAATCCTGGTCCTTCTGGCTGGATCTCAGTTACTGCTAGTAGAAACACTCCTCAGCTCTTCCAGCACTCCTTTTTGTCACCAACTTCAAGCCCTGCTCCTTTGCTTTTCAACTTATGAATTTCTACTTTCCAAACCCTGTAATCCTTAGTCAGGAGTCACTGAAAACCTCTCCTCTGTCTCTTGCTTCTCCTCTGGCACTCCCTGGTGCTTTGTGAAAGCACTAAAAACGTACCCAAAAAGCCCCATCAGCTCAGGAAATGTACCCTTGCTTCTTTGAACTTTACATGACCTTCCTCTGTTAGAGGATAATACACCTTGACAAAACTCCTTTCTAGTGAACCCATGGCAGGGTCACGCACATACAATAGATGACGGCAAGAAAAGACCAATTAACTCATTCAGTCTGCCCAGTCCTTGCTGTCCCCATGGCTGAGGCAGCCGTATAAGCTTGACCAGTATCGCTGCTATAGCATTAGTTAGCTTTGTTGTATTTTATTTAGAAACACATTTACTTTTGAATTTTTAAAAAATATTTAATCTAAAAGAAATTAAATAATTTCCCTGGGAAATTTACATTCTTATTTTACTTTTCTATTCTTTCTTTCAGTCTCCCATCATCTTCTATCCCCCAAGTTGCCAGTATTTATCTATAGTACCTGATCGCTAGTGCATCCTTGCTCACTTCTCTTTTCTCCTGTCCTCTCTTATCGTCCCTCTCCCCGCCCTTTCAGATTCAGGGAATTTTATTGGCATGACAGGTTGTACATGTTGCCAGAGTGATACATAACATGGTTACAATGAGAATATGTACATAATAGTGAAACTAGCAGTAAGAAAGAATTACTGATTTGATTTTTGTGTGCTTGTGCAGAGAGAGGAAACACATCCGAGTCTCCTTGCACTCTCTCTTGTCCTCAGTTTCCTTGACATCTAAAGGCACCAAGCCTTCAGTTTTGCAGCTGCAGCTTTGTGGCATACTATCCCATGAGACCTAAGAGATGAGCTGAATTATATTCAGTTCAGGAAGAAAGTTAAACATTGGCCTTTTCAGACAGTTTTTGAAGCTTTAGCGAGCATCTTATTGGACCCTTGCTAATACCCCTGTGTGTCCTTTGGGGCAAGGTTTCTTGTGTGTGAGAGGGGACATTATAGGGTGTAGTTTGCTTGTGTATTATAAATTATGATTTTATATCTATAGTATGTGATTCACCTTGATATCTTTTGATTTAAAGGGGAATGATTAAATAAATTCAGAGTACAGCAAGGACAATTCCCAGGTTCTGATGCTGGTCCATATTCTCCTGGGTCGGATTACATTTTGGGCCTGCTGCTAAGTTCGTTGCTGTCATTCCTCTATTTCACGCACATTCATTTTGGCAATCCTGAAAACTTGACTGGCTAGGTGTGCCTTCAGGAGAGAGTTGGGGAACCGCTACTATAGAGCACTGTTCAGAGCAGCAGAAACAAGGAGCAAAAAAACGCATGTGTGCAGGGCTAAGGAGGACCCCCGGATCACAAAGAGCGACAGAAGGGCCTGATTCAGGCAGAATGGGAGAAAGCTCTCAGGGCTTATGTCATTAAAAACTGCAGCAGGAGCTGTGATGTGTCGGTACAGATTAAATCAAGAACAGCCAAGTTAGACATTCTTCCTGGCTTTCCACCGAAGAAGCAATTACACTGCATCTTCCAGACATCTTTAGAAAATGGTGTGCATACAGGATAGGGCTGAGCTAAAAGAAGCAAGAGGCATTGTTTTTCCACCCCATCCCTGTTTTGATTGGGAATCGAATTGCACTCTTCATGTTAAGAACCTTCCATTATCTTGTCTCCTGAGAGCTCTGCCAGTAGTGATGTAAGCTTACTGCAGAGGAACCTTTCCGACCTAGCTGAGCTCCAGCTAAACTCCCTTATTTTTCAGTAGCTTCTGTCACAGAATCATCTTTTCTGGGGAGGGTGCTTGCTGTCTGATGACGGCTCTGGACTTTACATTCCAGCATTGGTATCTGCATTGCACTGAAGCTCTGACTTTAATGAAGTCAGAGCAACCTCTTTTTGGGGGGAGGAGGGAAAGAGTGTTATTTAATTGTTAAGCGATCGTGTGGCTAGCATCAAACACGTAAAAAAAATCTGGGATACGATAGATTTAAAGGTGATCTGAAATGTGTTTGGTTTGAATGCTGTTGGTGGAAATTCAGGTTGCACTTGTTTTTAAAGCTCTTCATATTTAGTAATCTTTCGTCTAAGTTTTTTATATTAGCAATGTGACACTGCCACTTCTTAGACGGCATAGAAGACGCAGCACGGCCGAGCAACAGGCTCTCTCATGTTTCTCAGGAACTGGTCCAAATCGAGGAGGATCTTCACAGTCTGCATATTAACAAGCAGCAGTTCTTACCCCTTCTGACCTGATGTCCCTATCCTGTCTTACGTTTGAGGCTGGTGGTAGTCTCGGAATTGAGATCTCTGGAATTCCATGTAAATGACATTGAGTCTTCTCAAACAGGACCATCATTTAAAAAGATCAAAAGTAAATACAAATGTCTGGGTCCCATTCCTGACTGGCAAAATTGGATGAAATATGATACTGAAGCAGAATGTATGAAAAACCTAATGTTAGTGGGGAGAAAACATGAGGTCTTCATTGTTGCTTAAGTGACAGGTGTGATGTCATTTGTTTCGTTTGGCTGGTCTCAGGAGGGCCCTGCGAATGACTGCACTCACCCTCCAGTGCTAAAGACACTGGTGTCCCTTTTTCACAGCCCAGATGCCACCAGCAGGTTCTCCTCCATTAACGTGCCACACTGTCCCTTAGGCGTGCATCAACCTTTAAGGACGCTACGGCGAGAGAGGCCAATGCTGGCACCCCTTGATAACATCACGTGGCTGGGTATTTAAACCAGACCAGTCGCGACTCCTGCTCTTTGCCTCAGCACTGGGTCTCCTGCTGTCCAAGTAGTGTGTGTTGCCAGTGATCCTGCCTCTTCTCATCAGTCCACCTTCCTTTCCCCCCCTGTATTCTCCTCAGACTGGCTACCTGGATCTGACCTTAGCCTAGACACCAACCATTCTTGCCTGCCACTCAGCTTAGCCTGGACCCTGACCGTTCTCGCCTGCCTCTGACTCTGGTCCAGACACTGACCACGCTCGATTGCTGCCTGCTCTGACCCACACTGACGCTGGACTCCCCATATCACCATACCCTGAAGGCCTCTTGCCTATGTCCTGCAGGGCTCAATCTGCAGGGAAAGGGGCTGGTATAGGTGAAGCTTTAGTTCAGTCCCATCCCGGGGTTCTTCTCCCTGCTGTTGGAGTGGACATAGAGGGTTCACTCTCTAGGTTGTACTAACCACCCTGCAGCACAATGGTCCACCTCCCCTTACATCATTGTTACCTGCTCCTCAGAGCCCAGGTGTTTGTGCTCCATGTGAGCAGATTGTTTTAAGGTTCTCTTATGTCGGCATGAAGCAGCTTTTAGGGACACATGTAGAAAGCCAATGGCTGATTTGGGCACCAGCTTTCATTAGTCCATGTTGGTACCTTATTTCAAAGGAGCCATTTTGACCAATCCAGCAGCTAGTGATCCTGGCAAAGGTTGGTTTGGCCTCTGTTTATCAGTTATTTGCCCTTCAAGCTTACTGAGGATTTCTAGCAATCTGCTGGAACCAAATCCAAGTTTTAGCAGTGCGAAGAAGAGAGGTGTCCTGAGGAGTGTGATTGATTCCTTGTTTAGTACTTATTTCCTTGCACTGCGGGTGACTTGTGCCAAAGTTTCTATAATAAGGGTGATTTTTCTGTTTGATTGTTTTTGTAATTGCATTATGTATGTAAGGACTAAACCACCGTAACATGAGAATGAGCACTGAAGAAATGATTTGCAATAAATTAAAGGTGTTCTCTTCTGTGGATTTTGTAGGGAAAACTTTTAACAAAAACAAACAAACAAACCAGATTGGTGCTAGCTTTGTGAAGGAGTGTTCTGCTCATTCACCATATAATTGCTATTGTTGTTACACAGTTTCCTAATTATGTCATCGGGAACTAAAGGGCAATGTTTTAAATTCCTTTCTTTGGCACGCAGGATGCAAGGTGCATTGTGACACAGCCATGATGTGGTGTTTAAGCGCACAGTGCTGGAGTTTCCTCTGTGCGTATTTTCTCAGCCCGTGGTAAAGAGTCCACGTGAGGCGAGAGGGACAGGGAGTTGGTGCAAGTGACGACATTGGTAGTCTTGTGCTGCTGGAACAACCCCAAATACTAGAGCAGGCTGAGGACATTCCTAATACAATCATAACAAAAGATTGATCTGAGAAAACAGGTGGCAGTTCCTTAGGGACTAATGTGACCTTTCTGGGTATTCACATGGAGATACCCAAATGGTCTCCTTCCTTGTGAAGCAGCAGGTATTCCCAGCAGAGTTCTTCTGGGCCTTGGGATGTATCAAGCTTTGCACACACCCTATAAATGGTCTGGCTGTGGAATAAATATATCCAACCTTCTCTTGCAGAGCAGCGAGTCGAGGATGTGCGCCTTATTCGTGAGCAGCACCCGACCAAAATACCAGTAAGTCGTTCTTTTTCTCCAAATGCAAAAAGTGTGTGTTTGAAAGCATTTTCTTTCCATCAGAAAAATACGAGGGAGTCCCCTTGTTTTTTGGGCTTTTTTTTGTGCCTGTGGTTGAAAATCCTGACACTTTACCCAAACAATTAAAAGGTTATCGACTGAAAACAAAAAGAACATAAGGTGATCCCTTTTTTATTAGACTAACTTCATACATTTCTTGACCAGCTTTCGAGAGCTAATATTCTCTTCCGCATGGCAGAGTAGAATGAGCAAAAGATGACATTACCAGGAAATATAAAGCAGTGTGGCTGCCAAAGTGAATCAGAAGGTTTGCCAGTGATAGGAAGGGGAAGGGGTGAGGAATGTTTGGCTAATCAGAAGGTGACAAGTACTTTAATTTTTATGGCACATAATGTGATAGGAAACCTTGGTTACTGAGTCTTTTTTTTTTTTTGTCAGTTCCAAAGTGTCTGATCAGGTTGACTTCAAAAGTCTTGCTTTTAAATTTTCCTTAGGTTTTCCTGATCACAGGGCCACTGATGTAATGGCCTGGTTCCAAAAAGTGCTCCCCCACGATACTGTCAGCCTGGTCTTCCCTGTAGAGTCGTCTTTTATGTCTGTGTGAATCGACTCTTGCCTTTAAGGTTTGTCCTGTCTTACCAGTGTAGCAAGCCTTTCAGCGTGCTACAGTTCAATATATCCGAGGAGAATTTTATAAGGGTGAGCATGTCTACCCATTGAGCCAGATCCTAAAACCTACGCCCGATTTTATAACGTGGGCGCGCTGCCGCGTGCACGTTATAAAATCTGGGCTCTGCACGCGCAAGGGGAACCCCGATAGCGTTCCCCATTCCCTCCAAGGCTGCTCTGAAATCGGAGCGGCCTTAGAGGGAACCTTTTTTCCAGTTACGCCTGCCGGCAGCCTGCCAGCACACCATGCCCCAGCACAGAGCACTCGGCCCCGCCCCGGACCGCCCCTTTTTGCAAGCCCTGGGACATATGCGCGCGCCGAGCCTATGCAAAATAGGCTCGGCGCGCGCAGGGGCAGATTTTCTCGGGTTACGCGCGGAGCCTTTGAAAACCTGCCCCATTATGTGTTTTCTGTGTAAATATAAATCCAAGTGAAGGCTCTGGCAGACCCTGAAAATGGGTTATAGGAGGGGGGAATCGTTGCAGTTTCTACAGCAAATCCCAATTACTATTACCACAATCCTGATCTGTATCGTGCAGGGCTTCTCACCCCACTCCTCGGGACACACCTAGACAGTCAGTTTTTCAGGATGAAAATACAGGAGAGAGATTTGCAGAGAACGGAAAGCTGTGCACGCAGCTATCTCTTGCTTATTCTTTGTGGGTATCCTGTAAACCTGACTGGTTATGTGTGTCCCAGGGACTGGCCCGAGACCCCTTGGCATGCTGTACATAGCCATGTAATGGATATTCCCTACTCCTTGGAGATTATAATGGAATGAAGACAGACTGACAAGACACACAACAAAAACAAACGAGAGGCTTTGAGATAAAACAGGAAGGCCTAGAGTGAAAAGAATGAAAGCAGGTGATTATAGGTGGGTTTCAATTGAGGATATTATCATAAACTATTAAGCCTCCTTAAACAGCAATTTTATAAAACTAAATAATCAAAAACAGCACGCTCAGCTGCCTTCAGGGAACTCTTATCTTTCTCCAAAGCCTGCACACTTTTCTGAAATGAACTGGTAATTAAGAGTTTGGAAGCAGGGCTGGGATCTGGCACCAAAAGCCTTCATCCCAGGTACCCAGAGATTTTTTTCCCCTTTCTTCTATCCCCTGCCAGGTTCCTTTGGTCCAGTCACTGCAGTGACGGTCCTCAGGCAGGGGTCACTGCCCAGGCCGCCTCCTAGAACCCTGCAGTCATGGGCCCTGACTCTGGTCACTGGGTGATGCCCGGGACCCCCCCCCCCCCCAGCATCCCTGCCCATCCAGATCCTGTCACATGGCATTGCAGAACAGTTCCACTGGGGCAGAGCCTGAGTTAGGGATGTTATAGTCCGAATTCCTAATATGCATTTTACAAAGAAGAAATTAGGAAGGAGGGAGAAGAAGAAAGTTGTCTTTCCAATCTTCCCCCCCCTAATCCCCTGTTTCAAGTAGAATGTGTTGCAGAGGGAATCCTATTGCAGGCTGCATCCCCTGATCAGCAGTGGCATCGCATTTCCTCCTAGGCCAGCTGGCTGTGGCCTGCACATGAGCAATAGGTCATGTTACTGCACATTTTGAAATCCGAGACATTCTGTGTTTATCTCTGGCTCATAGGCTGTGGCAGTTAGGATGTAATTACGCCCTTTGTGTACGCATGTAACCTCCGGCCGGCCCGTGGTGGAAGACTTTGTGAAGGCAGAGAAGTTAATTTCCAAACAAACTAAAGACTGAGCAGGTGGGAGGGGGAGAGCAGTGTGATCGGGAAGCAGGAGCAGCAGATGCTTGACTTAGGTAGGAATACGGCTGATGCCTAAGTAGTAGATCTCACTGAGCACAGAGCTGAATTAGTTACCAGGAAGGAATGGCATCCCTCGTCGACACTGGCACCCTCTGATCTGGTAATTGTGGATGTTTGACAGTACGGCCTTAAGAACTCAGGTTTCTCCTCTTACCTTCAGGGATCAGAAAATTAATGTAGTGTGTGACATTTTTTGATTGCCCTCATCCAGAAGTGGGCAGAACATAGCACACAGGCCAAAACTGGCCCATTGGCTCCTTTTTATTTTTTTTTTTCCCCTGCCTGCTGAGGTCCAGTAACTTATGTGCGGCCTGTTGATGCTTTAATTCTGGGCTGACCTGCCTGATGTCGTCATTGAGGGCCCAGCTTTGCATGGAACTGAGCACCTCATCAAAAACAACGTGTTGATGTTTTTTTCATTTTTGGCCGTGTGCACGGGTGCCTATTTTCTTGGTTGCAGCTCATCAGAGATGGTAGGAACAGTGTGAGAAGGCCCCCAGTGCAGGACGAGCAGCTGTGTGTGCCCCGATCCTGCCTCTTCTGAAGCAGCAGGCACCTCTGAAGCTCCCTAACCCAATGCTGCCTGGGGACAGCGAGACTTAAAGGAGAGGCTTTCTCTCTTCCCTCTCCCCTGTAGTAATAGATCTCCAGACCAAACAAGTCTTTTCCCTGCTAGATCAAGTCTGAGGATTAATCTGCAGCGGGAGGGGGGAAGAGAGACAGTAATACTTTGGGACACGAGGGGGATGAGAGAGGAGGTGTGGGGACAAAGATGGGAGAGCTGGATGCTGAACAGTGGAGAGGAAGGGGGTCAGATGGGAGATATTGATGGTGGGAAGAGGGTGCAAGAGACAGAAAAAGAAGAGAGCAAGGAGGGTGGGGCAAGGGGATGGGAGGGAGGGGGTCAAAAGTATTGTGGGGAGATCCCCCCTGGAGAACGAAGAGGCACTAAAACTGCACTGCTTTCTGAGCCTTTTTCTCAATCTATTTTAAAGCTATTACAAATTTTGTGTCATTATTTCAATACTGAAATATGCGCAGTGATAAAACTGTATTACAATAATATAACTGTATATAAGATGGAGGAAACTATCAGTAAGCTGTGAGAGAGACTGTATAAGCTCTGACTACAGTTCTTTACCACATCTGCCCATCCTGCATCGTGCAGCACCCCTCTTGACAGCGGCACCCTTGCATTCCCAGTCCCCAAATCTGCACCGAGCATTTACCCTGCTAACACTCACTGATAAGCAGCATGCCCAGATATTGCACACGGTTATTTGCTGATCTGGTTAGAGTCCTGCTTACTCCTTGTAAACAGTTACCGTTTCCACACTACTGTATACTGGAAGATTGTACTGCAGCATTAGCCTTCTGTAACATGCTTTAAACTTTCTTTTGGAAAAGATTGAAACAGGTGGTGATGCTTTTTTTTCTCATGGGGTAACCCCTCAAATGATCTTAATAAGAGATCTAAAGGCCCCCCCCCCCCCCCCCCCCGAGCCCAGCACAGACAAAATGTAGCCCTGTTTTAAAAGGAAGTTTGCCCATTCTTGGCCCAGCCCATCTTCCTTCTGTTCTCTATTTATGAAAAGGCTGGGCGGGAGGTCTGAGGTGCTGTGGGGCTTTGTTTTCTGCCGATTCAGACTCCTTCCTCTATAGCCCGGTCTTTACAGCAGCAATCCAGACAAGGTAAATCTGCCCCTTCTGATTCTGTGCAGTATTGGCATCCTCGGTGTTAATTCCTTGCAAACATGGCAGGTAAGGATCAGGAGGCCCATCCAGCCTACTCAATTTACTTCCTCTTTTAATGTCTGACTCTCTTTGATTTCTCACTATCATTTACTTCTTACACAAACATACGTGGAGTGATTGAGGTTTCGCTCCCCATTTTAAATATGTAAAGCTAGAGAGAGAGAAATGAGGAAGATTTTAGTAGGAAGAGGCGCCACCCACTGCAGTAATTGCCCTGCCTGTGTAGGACACGTGGTGCGGCCTGGAAGTGACCTGTTGTACTGTGCATTATTAATGAAAGTTGTGTAGAAGTACAACAGTTTGAAATGCGATACTGAGGCCTGAGCCCATCGCTGTGAGAGGTTTGGAAAACAGGGCACTTCCTCAGCCGGTTAGGGCTGGGCCACCGTATCTTCCATGACAGCCGAATGTCTGCAGCTGTACTTGTGACCCAGGGTGCAGGCAATGAAAAAGGGGGTTAGCCTCCTGTTTGCCAGGAAATTAAGCGTGGAAATAACAGTTTTATAGAAATCAGCTCTTATTGTCCATGTGAATGACCCAGCAGGCAGTGCTGAAAGCTCAAAGGTTGGGTTTTGGCCTCCATTTTACCATGAACCATTATAAAATATCACTGCGGGGTTTGTGCTAAAATCTTGATTTGCTATGTACTTTGCTAATGCCAAGCACCCTTTTGTGTCTGTTGCCAGGTGATTATTGAGAGATACAAGGGGGAGAAGCAACTGCCTGTGTTGGATAAAACCAAGTTTCTCGTACCAGATCATGTTAATATGAGCGAACTCATCAAAATCATTAGGTATGAAATTTTGATATAATTATGAAGGCATGGGTCGTGGATTAAGGTGGGGGTTTCATAATTTTCTTATTATAATCAAGAGAGAAAAATACCCACAAGCTGTTTGTGTGACTTACAAGATCAAAGCCAGCTGAATAAATATTTCAGTTGTGCATATTATACAGCTGCTCTTGGGTTAGTGATATTCAAAAAGAATTGTAGCAACAAATTGCTCAAACCTACTGCTTGCATAATGTTTAAAACCAGAAATCCTATATGTAGGCAAAAATGTAAAAAAAAAAAAAAAATTCAAGAAATACATAAACTACTTTAGGTTATTCATCTTTTCGGTCTTAATTTTTAATTTCACAGCATATATTGATCATTTCCTGCAAATTTTCAGAAAAAAAATGACAGGCCTTGTAGGTCTCTCTCTGGCTGTGATGTCAAACTCCTAGCCAGAGACTCCTAGATGGTAGTGGAGGTATGGTAGAGACAGACAGGAAAACAGATGCATGTCTTCCTCTGAGGTCTGCTGGAGCAGCTCAAAATAGAGATCAAGGATGAGAAGTGTGTGTATGTTAGGGAGGGGGTAGTTTCTGCGTGCTGAGACAATATTAATACAATGTAGACACTGGCAGCATTTGTAAACTTTACAGCCAAGTTTTGTAGGACTGCTACTTTCACAACAAAATATTAAAAGGAAAGTGAACTCAAAACAGTAGCCTGGGTAGGGCATGATACAAACATTGTCAATAAATAATAAAATACTTGATAAAAGAGGTAGAGAAAATTCAAGGTTCATCAATTAGGGGAATTTTTTATTTTTATAACAGTCTGCATAAATTTGCAGGCTGCTCTACATCTGAGTTACACCAATTTTCAAAGCAAACTTTACACAGGTACTCTTGGCTTTGAAAATTAATCCCACGAAAACTACATTTGTGTAGGGAAAACTTTGGGGGGTAAATTTAGGTTTTTGCTTTTCAAAATAGAAAAGTGTTCACACAAATGCAAACCCCACCCAGATTCTGCCCCTGGAATACATCTCCCCGATGCATCTATAACTATTTACGTCAGCCGAGCAATTTTCAAAAGGGCCATTTCTGGGGGTGAAGAAGCACTGTTTTATCCTCCGAAGTGCCTTTGAAAATGACCCTCTCTATATCTGGTTAGAGTTTCTCTGAAGTATCAAATGAGTCTGCCAGAAGATCTGCACTTGATCCCTGTGCCAGCTCTTCCGTCAGTTGGGGGATGCCACAGAAGCAGAATTCAGAAACCCTGGAGGAAGTCTGGCTCTGCACAGTGGTGACACCTATTGGCCAAACTTAGGGTCTCATTGTAGGGTTCTGGATAGAGTTGAGGATTATCACAACTGGAATGAGTTGGGAGATATAAGGTAGAGGAAAAGGCTTATGATGCTGGATCTCGGCCTCTGTTCTACATGAGCTAGAAGTACAAAAGACGTAGGAGGAAACTGCCAGGCCAAACCCCCCAAACCAGTGGAGTTGTACGGACCAGGATAGTTCCAGTTAGAGCAAATCCTAGCAAATGTTCATTAAGGAATCTTGATGCATTTCTCAGGTGCTGGAGGCATTTAGTCTCATGCTTTACAATGCCCAGATAGCATCTGAAATCCTTTATTGTACATATACCATCTTTATTGCTGCCATCAGGATACGGGCAACTCCTTGTTACCTTCATAAGACTTTCCATACTGAGTCAGACAGAGGCTCCAGCAAGCCCAATATCCTATTTTCAACAGTGGCCAATTCAGGACACAGATCTGGCAAGATCCCAAATAGTAAATGGATTCCACAAATCCTTTACCCAAGGCAAGTCTTGCCTCACAAATCTGCTTCACTTTTTTGAAGGGGTTAATAAACACGTGGATAAAGGTGAACCGGTAGATGTAGTGTATTTGGATTTTCAGAAGGCGTTTGACAAAGTCCCTCATGAGAGGCTTCTAAGAAAACTAACTAAAAAGTCATGGGATAGGAGGTGATGTCTTTTAACCAGTTTGTAATCCAAGAAAGGACAGGAAACAGAGAGTAGGATTAAATGGACAATTTTCTCAGTGGAAGGGAGTGGGCAGTGGAGTGCCTCAGGGATCTGTACTTGGACCGGTGCTTTTCAATATATTTATAAATGATCTGGAAAGAAAAACGACAAGTGAGGTAATCAAATTTGCAGATGATACAAAATTGTTCAGAGTAGTTAAATCACAAGCAGATTGTGATAAATTGCAGGAAGACCTTGTGAGACTGGAAAATTGGGCATCCAAATGGCAGATGAAATTTAATGTGGATAAGTGCAAGGTGTTGCATATAGGGAAAAATAACCCATGCTATAGTTACACAATGTTACGTTCCATATTAGGTGCTACAACCCATGAAAGAGATCTAGGCATCATAGTGGATAACACATTGAAATCGTCGGTTCAGTGTGCTGCGGCAGTCAAAAAAACAAACAGAATGTTGGGAATTATTAGAAAGGGAATGGTGAATAAAACGGAAAATGTCATAATGCCTCTGTATCGCTCCATGGTGAGACCACACCTTGAATACTGTGTACAATTCTGGTCGCCGCATCTCAAAAAAGATATAATTGCGATGGAGAAGGTACAGAGAAGGGCGACCAAAATGATAAAGGAAATGGAACAACTCCCCTATGAGGAAAGACTAAAGAGGTTAGGACTGTTCAGCTTGGAGAAGAGACGACTGAGGGGGGGATATGATAGAGGTGTTTAAAATCATGAGAGGTCTAGAACGGGTAGATGTGAATCGGTTATTTACTCTTTCGGATAGTAGAAAGACTAGGGGGCACTCCATGAAGTTAGCATGGGGCACATTTAAAACTAATTGGAGAAAGTTCTTTTTCACTCAACGCACAATTAAACTCTGGAATTTGTTGCCAGAGGATGTGGTTAGTGCAGTTAGTGTAACTGGGTTTAAAAAAGGATTGAATAAGTTCTTGGAGGAGAAGTCCATTACCCGCTATTAATTAAGTTGACTTAGAAAATAGCCACTGCTATTACTAGCAGCAATAACATGGAATAGACTTAGTTTTTGGGTACTTGCCAAGTTCTTATGGCCTGGATTGGCCACTGTTGGAAACAGGATGCTGGGCTTGGACCCTTAGTCTGACCCAGTATGGCCTGTTCTTATGCTCATACCCAGGGATAAGCAGTGGCTTTCCCCAAGTTTACCTGGTTAATAATGGTTAATGGACTTTTTTCTGTAATTAACAGCTAATTTAGCCTTCTACCACTAGCACCAAACAGACTTATCTCTATAAGGTCCTGATTTATCAAGGCATTTTCCCAGACTCAGAATGGGAGAAATGCCTTAGTGAATCAGGCCCTAAACTGGTAGAGTTTTCATCTCTACTGACCCTGTGCAAGCCTCCTCAGTCATTTTTTTGTCCAAGTTAAAGCATGGATGTGTATTCAGTTTTTCCTCTCATATTTCTTTGAATTGTTTTCTTCCATTTTTGTTCAGTTTGTTGCCTTGCTGCCTCTGCAGAAACCCCAACAGCACTTTCATGCTACAAAAAAAAAAGTTTGGTTTTTTTTTGGTCATACTTTGCCTCCTCACCATGTTGGGCAAAAAGAAACAATGGTCAGTGGCTAAAAGTTGCGTTTGCAGTAAGATTATGTCCCTCACTGATGGCCATGGGGCTGACCCATGACCAGGAGACTTGCTATGCCTATGGCTGAATGTCTCCGCAGTTCCAACATTTGAGAGCCACTAAGAAAGAGACTAATGCTTCTCCTTTTCAAGGCTGTAGTAAATCCTTTTCCCAGAGTGCAGCATGTCTGCCTCACCAATGCATATATCGAAGAAACAGAAACATAAGTGAGATGCATCGGCACCAGTAGATGCACGCTGCGTCAGCACAGAAGACACAGACTGCATCAGATCTCTCGACACATGGTGCACTGATGCATCCAACACTGGTGCACGACACTGATTTTATCCATGCATGTCCCACTGATGCATTTGATGCAGGATCCTCAGCCCACTCTTCTCTTCTGTCTTCTGAAGCATGATGTATTGAGAATGTCGATGCACTCCAGCGCTTCCTTGCATCATGGCACCAGAAAAAGTGGATCCATCTCGATGCTACCAGCACATACGACCATAAAGCACTCTACTTCTGTTCATGCATTGTCAATGCATTCTAAAAGTGATCCCTCGAAGCATTCACCGAAGAATTTTGCTGTACCTTCAAGACATTCTATTCCTTCAAAGACCCTGGAACCCTCAGAGCCTGCAGATTGCTTTACCAACACAGCTGTTTGCAGATCATCACCAAGCAGGGTCAACAGGTCGTTCCTACTCATCACTCTCCCTCAAATTTTGGCGCAGGGCCTTCGATTGGATGCTCCAGATCCAGTTTGCTCCATAATACCACTCACCTCCAATAGGCCCTCTATTGTTGAGCAAGAGTTTATCCTCAAATCTGAAGATGATGATCCACCTCCCACACTGGGACAGAGAACATGGTAGTCTTTCGACCAGGTTGTGGATATTGTGAAGGATTTCTTTGCTTTCCCTATCAAGAGAGCTAGGAGAAACTTTCCAAACACTCCTTTCCCCTTTTGCTACAGTGATCGTTGTTAACATATCAGAACCTGCACTTCAGGGCTTGTCATCAATAGCAGCAGAGTCATCCCATTTGGAGGTTGCGGACCAAGCTATTTCCCCTCCATGACAATTGGAAGAACCGCTCCAATCACCTGTGTCGTCTTTGCAATCCTGGCTTAGCATACCTTCATGCTTGGTTCAGAGGAAGGGTGTATGGGAATTCCCTCTGATCCACTTCTAGATTCCACACCTCCAGAGTAGCTTACCTATTTGAAATTCGTTGAAGATGGGCAAAATGCTAAATATCAATGTAGATAAGAGTGAAAAAAACCCCAATCGGAAGTCCTTGGAATCCTTCAGATACTAGTTCAAAAACACAGACTTTGAGGAAATGGGGAAGTACCTGGAGGAAGAACTTAAAGGATGGGAGAACGAGAGAGATGTGGATCAGCAGTGGTCCAATCTAAAAGGAGCAATCACCAAGGCAACTGCTCTATATGTTAGAAATGTAAAGAAAAGCAAAAGAAAATTGAAACCTATCTGGTTCTCAAAGGAGGTGGCTGACAAAATTAAAGCGAAAAGAACAGCATTCAAGAAATATAAAGGATCCCAAAGGGAGGAGCACAAAGAAGAATATTTGTATCAACTGAGGGAGACAAAGAAATTAATCAAGTTGGCAAAAAGTCAAGCAGAAGAGAGGATTGCCAAGGAGATAAAAAAAATGGTGACAAAACATTTTTCAGATACATCAGCGAAAAGAGAAAGGTCCAAAGTGGTATAGTGAAATTGAAAGGTGGTAATGATCAATGTGTGGAGAGAGACGAAGAAATGGCAGAAATATTAAACGAATACTTCAGCTCTGTGTTCAGTAAAGAAGACCCCGGAGAAGAACCATCTCTACACAACAAAAAACTGGAGGGAAGTGGAATAGATGAAAATCCTTTTACAGTAGAAAATGTGTGGAAAGAGCTAAAGAACCTGAAAGTGGACAAAGCCATGGGGCCTGATGGGATACATCCAAGGATATTGAGGGAGCTCAGAGATGTTCTGGCGGGTCCGCTGTGTGACCTGTTCAATAGATCCCTAGAAACGGGAGTGGTGCCGAGTGATTGGAGAAGAGCGGTGGTGGTCCCGCTTCACAAGAGTGGGAACAGGGAGGAGGCTGGCAACTACAGACCGGTTAGCCTCACTTCGGTGGTGGGAAAAGTAATGGAATCACTGCTGAAAGAGAGAATAGTGAACTATCTACAGTCCGGAGAATTGATGGACCAGAGGCAACATGGATTCACCAGGGGAAGATCCTGTCAGACAAATCTGATTGACTTTTTTGACTGGGTAACCAAGGAATTGGATCGAGGAAGAGCGCTCAATATCATATACTTGGATTTCAGCAAAGCTTTTGATACGGTTCCGCACAGGAGACTGGTGAATAAAACGAGAAGCTTAGGAGTGAGTGCCAAGGTGGTGACCTGGATTGCAAATTGGTTGACGGACAGAAGACAATGTGTGATGGTAAATGGAACCTTCTCTGAAGAGAGAGCGGTTTTAAGTGGTGTACCGCAAGGCTCGGTGTTGGGACCGGTCCTGTTCAATATCTTTGTGAGCAACATTGCGGACGGGATAGAAGGTAAGGTTTGTCTTTTTTGCGGATGACACTAAGATCTGCAACAGAGTGGACACGCCGGAAGGAGTGGAGAGAATGAGACGGGATCTAAGGAAACTGGAAGAGTGGTCGAAGATATGGCAGCTGAGATTCAATGCCAAGAAGTGCAAAGTCATGCATATGGGGAGTGGAAATCCGAATGAACTGTATTCAATGGGGGGGGAAAGGCTGATGTGCACGGAGCAGGAGAGGGACCTTGGGGTGATAGTGTCTAATGATATGAAGTCTGCGAAACAATGCGACAAGGCGATAGCAAAAGCCAGAAGAATGCTGGGCTGCATAGAGAGAGGAATATCGAGTAAGAAAAGGGAAGTGATTATTCCCCTGTACAGGTCCTTGGTGAGGCCTCACCTGGAGTACTGTGTTCAGTTCTGGAGACCGTATCTACAAAAAGACAAAGACAAGATGGAAGCGGTACAGAGAAGGGCGACCAGGAAGGTGGAGGATCTTCATCGGATGACGTACGAGGAGAGATTGAAGAATCTAAATATGTACACCCTGGAGGAAAGGAGGAGCAGAAGTGATATGATACAGACTTTCAGATACTTGAAAGGCTTTAATGATCCAAAGACAACGACAAACCTTTTCCGTAGGAAAAAAAATCAGCAGAACCAGGGGTCACGATTTGAAGCTCCAGGGAGGAAGATTCAGAACCAATGTCAGGAAGTATTTCTTCACGGAGAGGGTGGTGGATGCCTGGAATGCCCTCCCAGAGGAAGTGGTGAAGACCAGAACTGTGAAGGACTTCAAAGGGGTGTGGGATAAACACTGTGGATCCATAAATTCAAGAGGCCGCCAATGAAGAGTGGGGGACTCTCCAGAATGATGGCTACTGCCTGGAAACAATACCCTTATTCAATAAACATATACATGGTTACTGTGACTCCAACATCACTCTAAGATTCAACAGCATGAGGAAATGTGGAAAAAAGGATTTGCACTCACAATGACGGGAGTAGCTGGCTTGTTACGGCGGTTACTACCCCAAACCAAATGTGCCTGATACTTCACTTTCGATGCATATCCAGCATGGCTCTCTGCTTCAACGGCATGGGAGAAAGACTGATACATCACGCATTTCCAGCATAGCTCTCTGCTTCAACGGCAGGGGAAAAGAAAAACAACCAATAAGGGCTGTATAACATAGTCTGGGTAAAACAAATAAGCATGGGTGTAGCTTGCTTAATGCGGCGGTTACTACCCCTAACTAATCAAGCTAGACATTTCACTTGGATGCCGCTCCATCACTGCTCTCTACATTAATGGTGGGGGTGGAAGGGAAATAGAACCAAGAGCTAAGAGAAACAGATAAGTATGGGAGAAAAAATGTATGAGGCTTGCTGGGCAGACTGGATGGGCCGTTTGGTCTTCTTCTGCCGTCATTTCTATGTTTCTATAAAACTGTGGATCTCCTGACTCATGACTTTCTCAACACTTTGAAAATGAAAATTTGGGAAACTCCTATCTCTGGAATAATAGCGGTCAGGAAAGCTGGACCGCAAATACAGAGTGCAGAAGTCTCTGAGCTATGGAATAGGCCAGCCCCCTCACCAGTTCATAGTAGTTGAGTCTGCCCTAAAAAAAAAAAAAAAAAAGTGAACAAAACCTGGAATCATTCCAATTAACCTCCAGAAAAGGACCACAGACTTCTGGATAACTTCAGAAAGAGAAAATTTCAGGACTCCTCACCAATTTTACAGTCCAATATATTCATGATTGAATACAAAAGCTACAAATATTTTTCTTTATGGACAGTGGCAAAATCTATTCCACTCAACCATTGCTGGATGTGGAGAAATGCATAAGATACCTATTACGATCAGTGTATGAATCATTTGATTCTGTTGCTAGGAGCTCAGAAAATAGTGTGGCTTAAAGCTAGCAGCCTCCGTGACGACATTGAAGAGATCGCAGACCTCCCTTGTCTAATAGAAAATCTCTTCAGTGAAAAGCGCAGGGAGAGGGTTTCCTAAATTAAGAACAGAATGTGGTGGTTCAATTATTAGATAGCATCAGAACAGCCCGTCTTTCTAGGTGTTCCTTCTTCTCCTATAAGAGAGATTTTTATTAGTGATGGCCTTATTGCCCCTTTTTCAGCAGTATCAGCTGTCTCCTTTTCCAGCTCAGAGACAGCAACAACTTCTGGCCAAGCCTCCCCAGAAGGAGTGCCTACAACCAAAGATCATCTCATCAAGCCCAACCAACGTCTGGGCCCAATTATTTATTTTTTTGGCGATTTTGTAACATAACTAACATAGTGATCTTTCTGCTCATATATTTGAGGCTAAGTTTTGATATCTGCTACCATGCAGCACTTCCATTCCAGTCAGAGGCAGAATCCAAACTTTCCTGGAGTCATGGCCCCACATAATCAAGAACAGTTAGGTCCTCAGCATTGTGTACTCTGGATACTAATTGCATTTCTCTGGCTACCATCCCTTCCACACTACTTGACTCTCCATCTAGATCAGTTTTAGCTACTGCAAGTGGAAGTATAATTCCTTCTCCAACAGCAAATGATAGAATCTGTCCTTCCCTCACAGCAGGGACAGGGCTTCTACTCCCACCATTTCCTTATTTCCAAGAAGTCAGGTGGATTGAGGCCAATTCTGGATTTGAGACACTTGAATAAGTATCTGCACTGAGAGACATTCAAAGTGAATTTACTCAACACTATTCTGACCTTTATATCAAGGATGCATATGCCCATATTCCCATCTACCTTTTTCCTGCTATGCTGTTTTTTGCTTTAAATTGATTCTGCTCCTAACTAATACAAGGTACTCACATTTGGTCTGTTAGTGGCTCCAAGGGTCTTCACCAAGTGCCTTGCAGTGGTCGAGTCCCATCTACGTCTATGGGGGATTCAGGTGTTCCTGTACCTGGATAACTGATTAATTATAGCATCCTCTCAAGAAAGGATTTGCTTTCCCTACACAAAACGATGTGTCTTCTATAAGACCTCGGTTTTCTGGCGAACTTCGAAAAGTCCCATCTAGTCCTAACAAAGCACATTGGAGCATGGATCAATTCATTACAACAGAAAATGTTTCTCCTCAGACTGAGCGGCCATCATGTGATTTGCTGATCCACAAACTGCTTGCATCTCAATGCACCACAATTGTCTGTCTAGGACATATGGTTGCTGCGATGCATGTCTTCCCACTTACCTGCTTACATATCTGTTGCTTGCAGTGGAGTCTGCACAATCAGTGCGCTAACCCAGGCACTGATGTCAGTGGTTCATATTTAGCAAGAAATGAAACAGGAACTGTGCTGGTGGCTGCCTCATGTTCTTTGGCTCGGTGCTACCCTTCGTCTTCTCCTTCAAGTCACATTAACCACAGATGCCTCCATAAAGGGATGGGGTACACATACCCAGTCCTATTGGACTCAAGGCACTTGGTCTCTAAAGAAACGTCATCTTAAGATCAGTCTCCTGGAACTAAGAGTGATCAGATTCTCTTTCATAGTGTTTATGCATCATCTTCCTGCTCCAAACCAACAATCAAGTGGCAATGTTTTATGTCAGTAAACCAGGAGGCACAGCATCATGGACATTTATCAGGAAGCAATGAAAATTTGGCAATGGGTAACTGAACATCAGGCTGTGCTGCAAGCCACTTACCTTCCAGGCACATCCAGTACATTGGCGGATCGCCTCAGCAGAATGTTTTGTCCTCACAAATGGTCTCTACCACAATCCACAGCCAGCAAACTGTTCAAATGGGGTCGATGAGGGAGAGGACGAAGGGGAGCTCCGACCTGAAGAACATGAGGCATCAGCCACCAGCACAATTTGTGTTTCATTTCTTGCGAAATATGGACCAATGACATCAGCAATTGGGTTAGCTTATTGATTGTGCAGACCCCACTGTAGGCAACAGATTTGTAGGCAGATAAATGGGACAGCATGTATCGCAACAGATCAAAACTGAAAATTGGACCAATTTTCTCCATTCTTCTGAATGATCTCAGACTAGCTCAAGATACTTTCCTACTCAACTGGAGAACAAGCTTCATATACACTTTTTCGCCGATACCACTGATCACAGAGAGTGCAGAAACTTCAAGATCATGCCAGCATGATCCTCAGTACCAGCATGCCCCAGACAAATCTAGTTTGCATATCTTGTACAATTTTAGCAAATGTTGCTTACCTGTAACAGGTGTTCTCACAGGACAGCAGGATGTTAGTCCTCACATATGGGTGACATCACAGGATGGAGCCCAATCACGGAACACTTTTTTGTCAAAGTTCCCAGAATAGAACCCTAGGCCATGCTGAGAGTAGGGTACGGGTTCTATTGCCTTGGATTGGAGAAGGAGGGAGGCCGCCTGATCCAGAAGGATGGAGTGATCGGATGTTCTCCACGTCTGCAGAGGTGGGAAGTCCAGTGGCACGGAGAGAAAGTTCAGATGGTAACCCTAGGCAATTATCGCCAGTACCCACTGGTCTGAGGTAATTGAGTGCCATATGTTGTTGAAATGGCACAGTCAGCCTCCCACTGGTATGTGAAGCAATGGTGGCTGGTGGCTGCTCTCTAGGTGGAAGTCAAAACCCTGAAGCAGGACCTGGTTGAGGAGCTGCTTGCGGCTTTTGTTTCCGTGTCTGACGAGACTGGGCTTTTTGAAAAGGTCTCGTGGCACGGGATCTGGTGGGGCAGGTAGGACTTCTTCAGCCGGAAGGAGGACTTCTTAGAGTCCTTTCGGAAGGGCTGTTTTGAAGAGTAGTCAGAAGGTATCGGAGAGAGCTGTCTGAGAGTCTCATGATGATCCTTAAGTTCCGCCACTGTTTGTTGAATCTGTTCTCCAAATAGGTTATCTCCTACACAGGGTAGGTCAGATAACCAGTCTTGTACCTGAGGGCGAAGGTCGGAAGACTTGAGCCAGGCCCATCTCCTTGCCAAAATAGCTGCTGCAGATACTCTGGTAGCAGTATCAAAGACATCGTAGGATGATCTGATCTCATGCTTGCCTGCTTCAAAACCCTTGTTTACTAGGGTTTGAAGCTGATCTTGGAATTGTTGAGGCAGGGTATCTGTCAAATCTTGTATCTGCTTAAAAATGACCCTATTATATTGGGTCATATAGAGCTGATATGCTGCTATCCGGGAGATGAGCATTGAGCCTTGGAATACTCTGCGGCCAATGGCATTTAGAAACGTCTGTTCCTTACCAGGGGGAAAAGAAGTGTGAGGCTTTGATCTCTTTGCTCTTTTTTGTGCAGATTCAACAACTACAGATTGGTGATCCAATTGAGTTTTCTGAAAACCTGGAGCTGACTGCACCAAATAGGTTGTGTCAGCTTTTCTATGCAATGGAGCCAGGATGTTCCCAGTTCTTCTTGAGGAGATCCAGAAGAACCTGGTGGATAGGGATGGAGGTTTTTTTCCTTGGGAGCATCCAAGAATTGGAGCAACTCCATCATCTGGTGTATGTCATCCTGTTCAGTCTGCAATTGGAAGGGAACCAATTCAGACATTTCCTTCACAAAATTTATAAAAGGAGAGGTCCTCTGGAGGAGAATGCTTCCTACTTTCAGTGGGTGAAGGTGGTGAAGGCAAATCATCTGTGTCTGGGGAGGAATCATCAGTCCAGGTGTCGTAGGGATCACCACCTGTCCCTCTAAGAACTAGAGGGGGACGGGGTGGTTGGATACCTGAAGTTCCTGGTCTAGGCTGTGAAGGAATCGGAGGAATTATCGGAGGCACCGATGAAGGCATCGAGGGCATCAATGGATGGCTCGGTGGCAGCGAGGGACGTATCGGCACTGATGGTTGGATCGGTGGTGAGGGATGTATCGGCATCGATGGCTGAGGCAGAACTCCCGAAGGAGGGATGCGGAATGGTGTTTCTCCTCCCGATGACAGTGTAAGTGGGGAGGGCACAGAGCCATCGGAGACCCGGGGTCCATCGGTGGAAAAGCAGCAATAAGCGCTTCCATCCTGGAGAGCAGCGGTGCCAACGCTGCCGGAATCGGGTTGGTGGATGGTTCCGCAATTGGTACCGGTGTTGGTGCCGAAGGAACCTGGAGTCCTTGCATCGCCTTGTCGATGGCCTCCTGAACCATCCAGTCCAGTTCTTCTCAGAGACCTGGAGCAAGCAGCCCCGGCTCCGGAACAGAAGAAGGAGGCAGAGGCATAGCTGGAGGGACCACCGTTAAAGGTGAAGTCGCAGCTCCCGATCCCCTGTCAGGTGAGGGTTGCCTCGATGACTCGGTCGCCGAAAAGGTCGATGCCTTTTCTGGAAGGGGTTTCTTTGGCGGCTTGGACGATGTTGATGATTTCACTCCCTCTGGTCCGAGACTTACAGTATCGATGGCGATGTTTGTCTCTATGATCCCCTCTGTCCTGAGGGGGAGTAGAGGGTGTCAAAGGTCGAAATGTCGTCGTTGCTGGCGCGAAGTTGACGGTGCCAGTTCCGACGACGACGATGCAATGGACGGAGTCGGGGTTTGAGCACGGAAGAGAAATTCCATCTTCTCCATTCTGGCCTTGCGACCTTTTGGTGTCATCGGGACACATTTGGTGCAGGTCAAGACATCGTGCTCGCGTCCTAGACACATAACACAGACTTTATGGGGGTCTGTGATGGACATGGTGCGATTTACAGTCTGGGCACCGATGGAACCCCGACGCCATGGAAAAAATCGAGCCGCGGTACGGTCGACGGCCAGTAGGCCGCGAGGGCCAAACTCGACGGTAATCGGAAAACGGGTAAAAGCTTACCAGAGTACCGCGGTCTGAAAAAAGTTAAAGGAGGGACCCCTGTGGGGCAAATTAACTTTTAGTAATTCCGTGAGGAATTCCTGTCAGGAATCTCTGCAGAGCTCCTTATCCGCGTGGCTACTGCTGCGTGAAAAAAGAAGACTGAAGGGGGACCCCTGCTGGCTGCAGGGTTAGTGTCATGCTGGGCATGCCCAGTAGGGGCCAGTCAAAGTTCTGGAAACTTTGACAAAAGTGTCCCGTGATTGGGCTCCATCCTGTGATGTCACCCATATGTGAGGACTAACATCCTGCTGTCCTGTGAGAACTATCTGTCCTCCAATCCACCTCTGATTGGCTCCTACGCCGCTAACCCAGGAAGGAAGGAAGGAAGAAAGCTATATCATCCGAATGAGATATCCCTCAATCTCTTAGCTTGGATGTTGAATGCTCAGTAACAGCAGATCTGTTACTATTCAAGAATGTCAGACATTGTTCTTTCATCCCTCAACTACACAGTTATTCTTTTAAATGGAATAGATATTTGAAGTAGTGTAGCCAAAATGGCCTAGATCAGGAGTGCCAACACGCATAAGTCAACTTTTATTTACCAGAACATCACTTAAAAAATGACCTCATTCATCCCACTCATTCATTAAAACCATGACATCATAATACTTGTATGCATAATCAAATATTCATCAAATGATTTTCACCAGATAATTATTATACCCATAAACAAAAACTGTAATTTTATACAATATTCATCAAATAATTGTCACAGAATGGTTATTACATTTTTTTCATACTAAAGAAACCTTTCACTTCTTCAAATAGTGTTCACAAAATAGTTACATCTTTTCCATACTCAAAAATCTTGCACTTCTTCACCATCCTTTGTAATACAATATTAATCAAATTACAGTTTTATGGCATAAGAACATACCATACTGGGTCAGAAAAAAGGTCCATCAAGCCCAGCATCCTGTTTCCCCACAGTGGCCAAATCCAGGCCATAAGAACCTGGCAAGTACCCAAACACTAAGTCTATTCCATGTTACCGTTGCTAGTAATAGCAGTGGCTATTTTCTAAGTCAACTTAATTAATAGCAGGTAATGGACTTCTCTTCCAAGAACTTATCCAATCCTTTTTTAAACACAGCTACACTAACTGCACTAACCACATCCTCTGGCAACAAATTCCAGAGTTCAATTGTGCGTTGAGTGAAAAAGAACTTTCTCCGATTAGTTTTAAATGTGCCACATAATTGCAATTCTCCTCTGAAAGTGAAGACATCAATCGACTATGTCACAAAATGATTGTCATTCCAAGATTTAGATACCCCATTACTCTATATGATGGCTCTCAATAGCTCCCTTTCACCCTCACAGCGTCATCAGGGGAACAACAATTCTACAAAACCTATTCATAAAAAAAATCTCAACTTAAAAAAACAACACTGACCTAACACTCCAAAACTTCAAATAATTCTAAGGACCCAGGTCTCTACTCTTGTGGGCATGCTCCGTTCCAATTCGATCTAAAAACATAAACCTTTCCCTAATTTTACCCCGATATATACGGCAAACTCGTATCTTCCTCTTAACATGTCTATAACCACCTACAAGCTACCCCGCTCACAAGATAACCTGGAAGATACGAGTTTGCCGTGTATATCGGGGTAAAATTAGGGAATGTTTAAAGTTGAGATTTTTTTTGCTTTTCGTTGTAGTTAATTTTTTTGGGATACATTTTGACATTTAAACATGATTTAATATTTTTGGTGAATATGTTTTGTAGAATTGTCATTCCCCTGATGAAGCCGTGAGGGTGAAAGGGAGCTATTGGGAGCCAACATATGGAGTAATGGGGTATCCACATCTTGGAATGACGATCATTTTGTGAAATAGTCGATTGATGTCTTCACTTTCAGAGGAGAATTGCGAAGTGACAAATATTTAAGCAGTGCAATTATGAAGATGCCATAAAACTGTAATTTGATTAATATTTTGTTACAAAGGATGGTGAAGAAGTGCAAGATTTTTGAGTATGGAAAAGATGTAACAACTATTTTGTGAACACTATTTGAAGAAGTGAAAGGCTTCTTGAGTATGAAAAAATGTAATAACCATTCTGTAACATTAAGATCATAAGAAATTGCCATGCTGGATCAGACCAAGGGTCTATCAAGCCCAGCATCCTGTTTCCAACAGAGGCCGAACCTGGCAATTACCCAAACACCAGTGTGGCCTGTTCTTAAGTGAATATTGTAGAAAATTACAGTTTTTGTTTATGGGTATAATAATTATCTGATGAAAATCATTTGAATATTTGATTATCTATACAAGTATTAGGATGGCATGGTTTTAATGAATGAGTGAGAATCAGTGGTATTTCTGTGGTAATTTTTTAAGTGATGTTCTGGTAAATAAAAAGTTGACTCTCATTTATGTGTTGGTATTTACTAATATTTGAGAGTCTGCTGTAATTCCACCACATTTTGTTACCTTATTGGGTTTCCTAGATCGGGAGTGGCCAGTTCCAGTTCTCTAGAGCCAGATTCTCTAGATTTTAGGATATCTACAATGAATTTGCATGCACTGCCTCCACCGTATGCAAATCTATCTCATGTATATTCATTATGGATTCGCCAAAAATCTGACCTGTTTATGGTTCTCAAGGACAAGAATTGGCCACTCCTGGCCTAGATCCATTCTGCTGTGAACCAGAGCCGTTGTTGATTTGCTTGTATTTTCTGTTAGATTCAGGACTTGCTACATCTTCGGTCAGCGTGCATCTGGGCACCATAGCGACTTATGTCGCCATAGATAGTAAGCCTGTCTAGATATCATCTGATTGTGAAATTTATGAAAGGTTTATGGTACTCCTGTACGAAAGCCTCCACTGCCTTGGGATTTGAACATAGTTTCTGCACAGTTGCTGAAGCCGTCCTTTGGACACAGCTTCCCTTAAATACTTAACATAGAAAGTGATTTTCCTGGTCACAATATCTTTGGTAAGAAGAGTTAGCGAGCTTCAAGCTTTAGTACACTGCCTGCCTTACCTGAAGTTCTTCTCCAACAGGGTGGTACTTCACATTCGCTCATAGTTCCTTCCGAAGGTGGTCTTGACCTTTCATATAAATCACTTATTGCATTATCCACCTTCTTTCCTCTGGTGCCACTGAAAAGAGCATTCATATCTTGGATTGTAAAAGAGCGTTAGCCTACTACAAAAGAACTCAGCCACGTTGACAAGCCTCACAATTCTTTTTCTCATACGATCGCAACGGGCCTAGAACACCCGTCTCCAAATGTACGTTATCCAATTGGACTGTAGAGTGCATTTAACCCTGTTACACTTCAGCTAGGCTTTATCTTATAAATGCAGTCCAAGTTCATCAGGTGAGGGTTGCCCACTAATGATAAGTTCCTCTCAACCTCTGCAAAGCTGCCATGTGGTTGTCTGTGCACACCTTTACATCCCTCTACTGCCTGGACAATCTTTCAAGAACTGACAGTTTTGCATCAGCTATTCTTGCAGTAATCTACTATCCACAATGGAGTCTGGGTTGCTTATTCAGTAATCACTCTGTTACAGCCTTCAGCTTGGGACTCTCTAGATGTAATGGCTAATTCAGCCTGTGTCAATGGAAAAATCAAGTTTTCTTACCATAAACTGTGAATTAGCCATGTAATACCCACCCTCCTCCCTGGAGAGTTGACTACAGATCTAGATTAGTTCTGATACAGACTGAGGCAGGAACTCCTGCACATGCTCAATAGAAAAAGCTCTACTAGCTTGGAGAGAGGAACCTGTTTGGTGCTGTCTGATGATGTTGCCCACATGTAATGGCTAATTCATCCTGTGTACGGTAAACAAACTTGCTTTTCTTAAGGAATTTGTGCAAACCTTTTTTTAAACCCAGATCTTCTAACTACCTTTACCTCATCCTTCAGCAATTAATTACAGAGCTTAATCATGCATTGAGTGAAAAATATATGCTTTGATTTGTTTTAAATGTGCTACTTAGTAACTTCAGAGTGTAATATAGTATGTATTTTTGAAAGAGTAAACAACCAATTCACATTTATGTATTCTACTCTATAGGGATATGAAAGAGCTCTGTCATATTCCTGAAGCTGTCTCTTCTCTAAGCTAAAGAACCCCCAACCTCCTTTAGCCTTTCTGCATAGGAGAGCTGGTCCATCTCCTTTATCATGTTGGTTGCCCTTCTGTGTACATTTTCTAGTTCAGCTATATCTTTTTTTTGAGATGAGGTGACCAGAATTGTGCACAATACTCTAGTTGCAGTCTCACCATGGAACAATGAGCGATATATATTTATTACATTCTGCATTCTTTCCTAAGAATTCCTAACATTGTTTACTTTTTTTTTTTACTGCTGCTACCCTCTGATCCAAGGCTTTCACAGTATTGTCCATGATGGCACCTATATCCTTTTCCTGGGAGATAACTCCTAATATAGAACCTAATATTGTATAACTACAGTTTGGATTACTTTTTCACATGTGCATCACTTTGAACTTGTCCACATAAAATTTCATCTGCCATTTGGATTCCCAGTCTCAAAGGTCCTCTTGGCAATTTCTTACAATCTGCTTGTGCTTTAAAAACTCTGAATAATTTTGTGTCATCTGTAAATTTGAATTCTTCACTATGAAAAGGCAATGGTCCTACTACAGATTGCTGGGGTACTCCACTAAGAAAACTGACCATTTAGTCCTACTTTCTGCTTCCTATTTTTTAACCAGTTTGTAATTCACAATAGGACCATTGCCTCTTATCCATGACTCTTTAATTTTCTCAGGAATCTCATAATGAGGGACTTTGTCCAATGCCTTCTACAAATCCAAATTCACTATATCCACTGGCTCCCAGTTATCCATGTTTATTAACCCCTTAAAAAAATGTAGCAGATTGGTGAGGCAAGACTTCCCTTGGCTAAATCCAAGTTGGCTGTGTATCATTAAACCATGTCTGTCTATATGTTCTACGATTTTATTCTTTGGAATAGCTTCTACAATTTTTCCTGACACTGAAATCAGGCTAACCATTACAGTGCCATGAATGTTTGACAACTTTAAAGCATGTTGTGTAGTCTTATGCAATATATCTGTCAGCCACTGGATGATTTAAATAAGGGAAAATGTAATTTCATTGCAAATGGCTTTACACAAACAGCTGATTACTTTACTTTACTTTATAGTAGTGTTTCCCAACCTTTAAGGCCGAGGTGTATCTACATTAACAAAATTGCTGTGTGGTACACCAGCCTTCACAGACCAGGTACTGCAAGAGGATTCATGGCCAAAAGAGCTAGGAAATCACTGAAAGCCCCACCAGCCTCTCCGAAACTTTAAAACAAAGGGAGAAAGGGGCAGACACCTCCATGAACCCATCCCAGTGGACCAGCTCCCTCTATAGAAGGGAGAAGGCTGTGTGGTGTGGGCAGCTAGCTTAGTTACCTTGGGGGCTGCATCTCCTTCATAGCTTCTATCCCCTACACTCACAGGTGAGTCACAGCCAGAGCACAGTACCTGCTCTCCCTAGGGATAGGACGGAGGCTGGAAAGACGCATAGCAGGAGCCTCAAGAGGGGGAAGATGAGGAGGTGCTTTCTGAAGTAGGGGTCGTGCATAAAGCAGGGCCCAGCTAACCATTCCCTGCATGCTGCCCATTAAATACTGAGCTCCTGAGCTTCTGCTGTAGCTAGGAGAAAGAAACATGCCTAATTAGAAGGGAGCGCCTGCAAGGTTTGAAATACTGCTGGTATTGCTCGTTGCTGCAAGGTGCTAAGAGCATAGCCCAGCTGCTGGTCTCGATCTGAGCATCAGATGGACAACTTTTCCATGAGACAAATAAATTGTGAAGGCACACTGGGTGGAAAACATTGCTTTATAGATTAAGAAGAAAACATGAGCAAATGATTTACAGTGAAAATAATTGCATGTGTAGCAAAATGACTCCTCCGTTCCCATGCTCTTGGTATGTTTAAGAGCCATCTTAAAACATCTTGTTTATTCTTCACAGCACCTCTGTTTGTCTTCCCTTCTCTTTTCCAGGCGGCGCCTACAACTGAATTCAAATCAAGCCTTCTTTCTGCTGGTTAATGGGCACAGCATGGTGAGCGTGTCCACCCCCATCTCGGAGGTGTATGAATGTGAGAAGGATGAAGATGGGTTCCTGTACATGGTTTATGCCTCTCAGGAAACATTTGGAATGAAACATTGCTGTAAAATAGCTGGTGGCTTCTCCACTAGATTTTCTTTTTAAATTACTCATTGGAGGAAAAAATTAGAAAGGAATGTCACTTTTAAGATTGTAATCTTACTTAGCTGTTCTGGTGTAACTTGCCTTTTTTTTTTTTTAAAGAAATATTACAGCCTACTGAGCTCCACTTTGGATAAGTCTATGCAGCTATGAAACATAGCGCTAAGAAATATTTTCAGATGAGCTTATTCTATTTTTTTGTGTTTGGGAAGTTTTGAGTGAAAACATGCCTTGCATTTTTTTAATTGCCAAAAAAAGGAAAGGTTGGAGTAGAAGAACTGGCAATGTTTATGTAAAGTAGTGAACCCATTTCTCAGGGTGACTTTTTTTTTTTTTCTGGTGCACAAATCCTTTTCCACATTCATAGAAAAATATCTTACGAAGGCAGTGTTTTTGGAGGGACAGTTTTAAAGTGTGGGTCATTTGTTCCAGTTTGCAGAAAGAAGTGGGAACTGGAAGGAGGGGAATTGTTGCAAACTGCTGTTGGTTTGTGCTGAAGTGTTTCTTTAAGGTGTTCTTTTAGTGACAAGTTGTCAAGAAAAATGAGACCTCAAGCGTTGCTCATTTGTAACTGCTCTGCAAATTCAGGTCCTAGCTGCTGAGGTCACTAGTTAGTTTTGCACTGTACAGTTACAGTGTGTGTAAAACTAAGCTGTCTGGTTCCTGTTTCACTTCATTGGTCAATGACCATTTCCCTTTGTGTAATGACATTTGTTTGTAGAATACATTGAGCCTTGTAGTAACTTGCTTGGTTGTACATGATTTTAGTTGTAAAAAGAAGGACCAGGTAATGAAATCTTTTTAACCAGAGGGATACTGCAACATCACAGCCTTTTGCCTCAGCCATAGCAAATGGTACAGCTTTACTGTATGTAGGAAACATTGTGTACATTTTGAAATATTGTAATACAATACCCTTTTATTATTGTGCATTCATTATTGAGATAGAATTTACATAGTCCTGAATGCTTTACTTTCAGTATTTTATACTTGCCAGCTTTGTGTCCTTTAATGTAATCAAACGGGTTGTTATAGTAGACATTGCATGAACAAATGTTGAGGTAAACAGGAAAGCAATTCTGGGCATGTCTGCTTGAGAACATGTAAAGGAACAAAAATACAAGCACATTAAAAGATGGCACTGCCACAATAGTTGTACCAAAATATCTTGGCCAGGCTAAAGCCACCTTGCCAGCTGCTCTGTTTTTTTCCTAGTGATATAGAAATTTTAGAGAAACAGCACACAGCAATGCACATGCAGACTTGACCAACTGAATTAAAACAAGTTGGTTAACCATGGCAAAATCTTGAGCCTAGGCAGAAAAATTATTTTCAAACTCCACCCCTCTCATCTCCCCCCTTGTCGCCTAGAAAACAAGCAACCTATCACCAGTTTTGTATCTACTCAAAACTGACTGCAGTACAGTTTCTCACATTGCGCTATGACTACAACTCAGTGTGCTGTATTGCTGACTGATGTAAAATCTCAAGCATTTGTTTTATGGCTACATTGATAGATATATATATAGTGGACAGCAGCAGCAGAAGATGACATTGTCCATCTGCTTATCCAAATATTTAAAAACTACTTTCAGTCATGGGTGGTGTTAAAAACACAACTGGGCAGAAGTAATCAAAATATGGAAAATTAAGTTTGAAGCAAGACTGGACCAAAGCTTAACTAAGTTTCATGGCTCTATAAAATGTAACTGTTTAATCTTACTATTTCTAATACTGAATATTAAGATTTTACAGCTTGCACAGGTGCAAATATAGTGAATGGCTAGACGTATGCTTTTGGGAAGGGTGGGGGAGAACCTCGAAGACGGAGAACCTTGCAACAGTGCTGGGAGAGAAGATGCCATTAAATGATTTGGGGACGAAACTGCCCTTCCGCCTGTTGCAAAGAAGATCCTGGTTTATCACAGGTCTCTAACCTTTCTAAGAAAAATATAAAACCCTCTTTAGAAAATACTCCTGTCTCAAATGACTAACATTTGCCATCTGCATTCATGGATGAATTCCCAGTGCTGTACTATAGTCCTGCATTAAAGCAAGAGGCGAGAGAAACCGTTCTTGCTGCATGCTATTTTTAAAAATCTTTAGAATATTTTTTGAACAATGCCTAATCGGGTGGTTGATGGTAAAAAAAATTTCCTCACTCACATACACAGTCTGAATACATTCTTTCTACAGCTTGCTGTCTGCCAGAAAAATATAGTAAAATATCATAGTAACTGGTATTCTAACTGCTGAAAGTAGTCTCTTTATTTAAGAGCTTTTACTTTATCACGATTCAAATAGTCATTGGCAGTTAAGTGTGTCTGTACTTGCATGGGGTTAAAATATTTGTGCTTATTTTTTCACATACAAAGTGTCAGGGATTGAATGATTTGAGCAGTGGACCCCTACTAGAGGCTTTTGCAGCTTAGCAAGCACAGCTGTAGCACTAAGTTTTATCCCCATCTATTGAAATGTGTGCTAAATAATGGAATACCCGCTCTCCCCAAGCAGCAAGCACTAACATTTAAAGCCTACTTAATTCTGCCACTGTTGATGGGTTAAAACTAAAAAAGAACATTACCACTAATTGTATAATCATGAATGTGCTCTTGCCATCCACAATGATCACTGCTCTCATAAGAGACAATTTTGCTTAAATGACAGTTGCATCTAATACTACATATGACTGACAAAGATTCCCATTGCTGTATAATGTTCACATTGTCAAAAGCAAGCTTGGCAACTACAAAAATGTAACTGCTAGCTTACTTTTGAAATGCTTGATGCTGTTTCCAACATTTGCTAAGCTGCATTTGCTGAAGCATGTCACAAATTACCTTACATAAACTGGAAGCGGCGTGGTTCATGATGTGGTATATACTCTGGATAGTTGAAGGATATATATAACTAAACATGCTCTTCCTAAGAGTGAATTGGGACCATAGGAAGAGAGAATGAAATACTAAAACAATTGACATAGGGTGAGTATAATTATGTATGGGGTGGCTTTTATAATGCTGCACAGGACAGTGTATAGCTTTCCTTTATTAAAGTAATTTCTTTGTATTCTATATGTTTCACCTGTTCATTACAATGTTTCTTTCTAGGCTTGCATGTACATTCTTTTAATGCATTGCAACTATTCAGCTATACCTATCTTACAGAACCATATATGTCCTTTTGCTTTAATCTGAATTAATGAATAATAAAAAGTTAACAGTATTGACCTATTACATCCTCAGATAATGCATTCTGAGATATGTAATTACTTGAGCTATTTTGAATTATTCTTCTTACAATAGAACTGTTTCCTCTATCAAACTCTTTTCATAGTTTTTCCATCCTACTAATTTAAAATCCTTTTATGGCTTTAGCGATGTATTATTCTCATGGTTACAATTATGCTACAAGTACATTCTGGGCCAGCACAAATGGAGTGGTAGGAGGTGCTAGGGATGATAAAGAGGTGGAAAAACACCATCCCGCTGCTGTCGTCTGGCATATAGTAGAAGTTAAGCTACAGCTATGGCCTTGACCAACACATTACAGTGGCAATTGTCCTAAGGGTTAACACCACAACTACTACAATTATAATCTCCCAACATAATTGCCCCCTTCAGTGGTAAAAGGTAGAAACTGCTGTGTAATGCAGGAGATTGGGCCAGGCCCTGCAGGAGAACCTTTAACATCAGTAAGTGCTTGTACAAAGCGGTCAAGTTGCAGTATTTTAGAAAATGAACACAAACATGCCTTTTTAAAGTTCATGTTTCCATCCCAAGGAATCATTACAGTAATTTTAGTTATTGTTCTTAAAATCCACCCAATTTAAAATGTTCAGTAAATATTTGTGAATCCTGGCAAGGCTCACACAAATCTTTAATTTTGCATAGGCTATAGAGCTGAGTTATCTACTGCTACGGCACCCTGACAAGCAGGTGGAAAATGAGTGCAGATCTGTCCCTTGGCAGTCATGAATTCTTAAATCAGGAACAGTCTTAACAGATCAGCATGCCACAGCCTCTAATCCCAAGGCTCAGTTAAAAACTGTGGTGGAGGAGCTTTCTGGTTAGAGCAGTGAGCTATGAACCAGGGAAGCCAGGGTTAAAATCTCACGGCCATGCCTCGTGATTTTGGAAAAGTCACTTCACCCTCCATTATCTCGGTCACAGATTGTGAGCCCTCTGGGGACAGGAACATACCTACAGTACCTGAATGTAATCTGCTTTGAAATGACTGAAAGGTGGCATATAAAGATGATACAATTATTTTATTAGGATTTATAAACCACCTCTGCTGAAGATCTAGGCAGCAAACATTTAACATACACAACAGTTAAAACTAAAGACATATTTAGGTAAGACAAAAACAGCACTACCCGTTCAGAAAATAGCAGATAAAAGCTGCCCTTACAAAAATGCCTGCTTGACCAGATAAGTTTCCATCCATGCTTTTAAGGTCTTCACTCAGGTCATTAAACACAACTTGTGAAGTAGGGAATTCCACGGAGAATACGTGCTGTCTTGTCTCTGTAAGATGGGTATGTCTAACAGTTGGAACCTCAAGCAATTCCCCCTTTGGGAAGATCTCAGGGCATGTGTTGGATTATACACGCACTGTTAAGAAGGCCACATCACCCTACTACTAGTTTGACACATTACTTATGTAGACAACTGAAGATTGCATCTGCTCATTATTGTTTACTTCACGCTTTTCCTACAAAAAAAATAGTTCAAATGTACAAAAATTCAAGTTTTACAACAGAGAATTCAAATATTTAAAGACCTATAAATTTGGTGCTTTCTTCCTTACATAACCGATTGTTACGAGTCACGTGCTCTGATGTGAAGATGTGTTTCTTGTCTGTTCCGGGACTGCACTCCCTATCGCCATAAAAACAAATGGCTGCAGTAAAACCTAGTTATTGGAGACAGCTTTACACTCACTAGATTAAATTGGATTAATTGCGTACACTCATGGGGAGGAGTTATGACTACAAAAACCTGCAACAGAGAAAATGAAAACTGGATAGCAAAAGGATGAGAACTGCGAGTAGGCGCCTGTGCCTGCAGAGTCCATGTTTGCCGATGCGTGAGGCAGCATCTGTGGTGGTGATAGCCTTGGAGGACAAATCTGATAAGATTCACTCTCTACTTACTAAAAAGCAACTGCAAGGCATAGAATCCAGGGAAATGTAGGATGCGGTCAGAAGAACTCCCCCACCCACATCAGCTTACTCGAATTGTGTGTGTGTATTTTATTTTAATTAGATTGCAACAACAGCGGATGAGATTTAAGTATTAATTTATCTTATAGCTGATATAATTAAAAGTAGACATGACTTATCACAACCACTAAGTAATATTTAATATGAAACTGTTACAGTATTTGGCACCTGTTTAGTTAATATAATTTAACACATTTAAGCAACATTTATTATTTATTTTATTTAGAACTTTTTTATACCGACATTCATGTAAGAATACATATCACATCGGTTTACAGCAAAACATCAACATTGGTTTACAGTGATAAAACTATTTTGTAATACCATTACATAGAACAGGGATTACATCAACTGGGATTTAGGGTTATAAATATGAAATAATTAAAAAGTTAAACTGATAACATGTAGAACTGGTAGCAAAAAGGATTGTTAAAGTAAAGTGTACTGGTAAAAGGAACGGAGAGGGCCCCTATCTTCACTGATGAATACAGAGCTAATTCTAGGGGGGGGGGGGGGGGGAAGGAGAGGAGGAGGGAAAGATAAAGAGGTAGGCATGAGGGTTACAGCAAGAGGATGAGTTGATAAGTTAATAAGCAGATTATGTCCTGTCAAGTCCCGTGTATGAGAAAGTTTGTTCATTATGGAAATGCTTGTCTGAAGAGCCATGTTTTGAGCTTTTTTTTTTTTTTTTTTTTTTTTTTTTAAGGTTAATGGGCATGGTTCCAGATGAAGATCGGGGGGAAGCATTCCATTATGTGCCTTATTGTGAACCATTGTGACGGCAGCTAGCTTAACGACGGTATAGAAAAGAGCTTAAATAAATAAATAGAATCACATGTCTCAGGCCTAGCTGAGTGAGTGCAGATATTAGAAACAGGTGATATCATTGAATTCAAAATATGAGGTGAAACAATATCTTGAAAATAGGTCTTTGAGAGTTAACCTGCACTTCATAGGCTTTCCAAAAGAGAGTTGGCTGCAATGTTAGAAGCATGGTTGCCTGAGATTCTGGAACTCAACATGGCGCAGTTAAAACTGAACATACTCATATATTAGAGACCAAGGCACTACCATGGAACAACAGGTCTTGCTCTGTCAGTGCTAAAAATTATAACATTTCCCACAAGACAGAAATATTGGAAGCATATTACAGAAATAAATGTTATGAAAGGGCTCAGATCTTAATTTTCCAAGACTATTTCATAGCAGTTTTTATAAGATACAAAGCTTTTTTGCCAGTGTGTGCAAAACTTGCTGAGCTTCATACTAAATTTGTCCTGCAATCTCTGGCAAAGTTATGAGACATATGCAACAAATCCTTTGCCTATGAATCTGTTGAGGATGCTCAATCTTCTCTCAAAACTGTTGTACCAAAAACTGTGTCCTGAATGTTTCACTTCAGCTAAAAGGAATTGGGCTCAGTGATGCCATGAATCACAATTTCTAAAAATGATTTTGAATTAAGTTTTGTTTTACCAGCTTATTGGGATATACTTTCCAATCTGACTGTCCTCATTATTAAAACCTACAAATCATCAATGGCTTTATACATTTGAGGCATGTACTATTAACTGCCTTCCCCATGTCCACCTTGCCATTTACATCTCAGTGTGATACTGGAGCAGTTTAAAAGCAAAGACAATGTTTGCCGTAGATAGGATGAAATAGTCATGATCTGTGGGTGACCATTCAATGGCATTGAACAGAACTGTCTCTTCAAGCTACAAGAGCATATATGCCTCAATCTCCTCAGTCCATTGCAAAGCTAGCAGAATCAATAATTCTGCTATCCAGGGAGGAGGGTTGGCATCTCATGGCACATTCATATTGCCAGCTATGAAAAAACTGTTTACAATTAGCAAATTGCTTACTGTCAAAAAGTAGGGCTGAATTAGCCATGATCTGTGGGATGTCCCAAGCTGAGGGTTGAAGCATAGCATTTCAGAAATAGCAACCCAGATCCAGACTATTTGGAAACTGCATGGTTCAAGAATGCTTGTCCCAACTGTGTTATCTGCACTGATGTCCAAGTTGCTGCTTTACAAATGTCTTATATAGGCATTTGCTTGAGATGTGCTATGTACAACAATACTACTGTGTGCACTAGATTAGCTTTAAGTGGATTAATGTGCTTAAGTCCAGTTGCTGCATAACAATGTATGCATCAAATTATACAATTCAGCAATATTTGTTTTGCCACAGCAATGTTCAGTCTGTTGGAATCATACAACACAAATAGTTGGGATGCTTTTCTGCAGTTTGCATTCTGAATGTGTAGTATGCTAGCGCTCTTTTGCAGTTCAACAAGTGCAGCATTTTTTCACCATCATATGCATGAGGTTTAGGGTAAAACATTGGAAGCACAATTGATAGGTTTATATGAAAAGCGGACATTTTTAGTAAGAACTTTGGATGTGTTCTGAGAACTATCTTATTATGAAAAAATTGCATGTAAGGCACATAATGGATTAAGACATGCATTCACTAACTCTTCTAATGGAGGTGATTGCGACCACATAGAGGACCTTCCAGGTTAGATATCTTAGAGTTGCAGTTTACATAGGTTCAAAAGGTTATTTCATAAGTGAAGTGAGAACTCTGTTGATATCCCAGGTAACCAGTGGTTTTTCATCAGCAGGTGTAGATGTATAAGTCCCTTCATGAACCTGGGGCATAAAGGGTGCATGGAAATTGGAGCTCCATTCTCTGAAGAATAATAAGCTGTGATGGCACTAACCTTGATTGAGAAAGATGAAGCGAAGACTGTAAATGTTGAAATTCACAAGTGAAGGGGTTCTGATTATAAAAGGAACACCAATTTGAGCAGCATTTCCACTTAAAAGAATAATTGTGTCTTGTGGATGCTTTTCTTGTGGAAAGCAAGATACCCTATATGGCTCTGACAGAGACCATGGAGCTACGATTGAGTGTTCAACATCCAAGCTGTTAGGTACAGTGCTGGTAGCATTGGATTGTAATAGGGAGCCTTCCTCTTGGGTTAAGAGTGCTGGGTTGTCTTCCAGACAAAGGGGTGGTCTGACACCACTGTACTAGATAGGCATATCATGGTTATCTTGGCCAAGTTGGTGTGATTAAGATTATCTTGGTGTGTGTCTAGTACAAGTTTCTCGATGGTCTTTGATATTAGAATAATGGTCTTTGATATTAGAATAATTGCCCACTATCCTCAGCATGTAGTACGCTGATCGAGGCTCTTCAAGCAATAGGCTTGGAGCGTCTCGAAACGAGTGCTACACATAAAAGAGGAAATGCATTAGACCTAATTTTCTTGAACTCAAAATTTATTTCAGCAGTAAATTTCTCAATCGACCCAGTCCCATGGTCAGCTCATTATTTGATACATGTAAATAGTTCCTTTACATTTCACTGTATGTTAAAGGCAAAAAAGAAATTGGAATTTCAATATAGACCTCAATTCAATGTAGAAAGACTCCAGAAAGAAATAGTAGAATACTTACCTAAGTTAAAGCTCGAAACAGCACAAGAATCCACAGAAGAATGGTATAGAATGTCGCAAGAAATTACAGATAAAATAAATCCTCTAAAAACTAAAACAGTGTATGAATCAAAAAAACTAAATCCATGGTATAATAACGACTTAAGACAAATAAAGAAGGATCTTAAAAAAAAAAGAAAGAAAATGGCAAAAAGAGAAAACACCGATTGCACTAACAAACTATCGGGTATACCTAGCATACTACAAAAAAACAACAATTCTGAAGAAAAGAGAATATTATGACAAGAAAATTCAAAAATATTCAAATAATCAGAAAGCCCTTTACAATATTGTTAAAAGTTTGACAATTAATCCATCTGAAAAAGACAATAATCTACCCGAGACAAATTGTAATGAATTAGCTTTCTTTTTCAAGAATAAAATAGACACCCTTTTAAAGACATTTGACAATTGTAATAATCAGGAAATTGTCATGCCAAAAAGAGAGATACCTCCCTGGACCAATTTTAATGGTGCAACAATAGACGAAATTGAAAACCTGGTAAGAAAATTAAATCCGGCAAATCACCCGGTTGACGTAATTAATACACTGACTCTAAAGCAATGTGTAAATGAAATAGCCCCGGTATTAACGATATTAGATAATCAATCACTAAATGAGGGTAGTATGCATGAAACTTTAAAAAAGCTATAGTGAGACCGATACTTAAACAAAGTAATCTTGATACTTCCAATTTCAAAAATTACAGACCCAATTTCAATTCTGCCTTTCATAACCAAATTAATCGAAAAAGTAGTAAATAAACAATTAATAGAACATCTAGAATGTAACAATATTTTATTCCCTGCACAGCACGGCTTCCGCAAAAGCCACAGTACCGAGTCATTTTTGTTGTCTTTAAATGACACGGTCTTGAGAGGATTTGATTGTGGGAAAAGATATATACTTGTGCTATTAGACCTATCGGCGGCGTTCAACACGGTAGATCACAAGATACTGTTATCTAGACTTGAGGAAATTGGTTTAACGGATTTAACATTAAAATGGTTCAGTTCCTTTCTAGGCAATAGAACTTTCGCCGTTAAAATTAATGAGAATATGTCAGAGAGCTTTCAACTAACAACAGGGGTACCACAGGGCTCAGCGTTATCAGCGACATTGTTTAATGTATATTTACTGCCCCTGTGTCACTTATTAGCAGGTCTTAATTTGATATATTTTGTTTCCGCTGATGATATTCAGATTTTGTTTCCTATTGAGAATGATGTTGATGCGACTATCAAGCTTATTAAAATGTATTTGAAAATTATCAGTCAAGTATTGACACAACTGAAACTAATTTTAAATCTTGAAAAAACTGTATTTATTATTTTAGATAGGAAAAGGTTTTATGATGAACCAAAACTAAGTTTGACCACTGATAGTAAGGAAATGAAATTTGAAAATGTAACAAGAAATTTAGGCTTCCATATTAACACAGAATTTAATTGCCAAAAACATATCTCTAAGATAGTTAAGGAAGGATACGGGAAGTTAATGATGTTGAAACGACTCAAACCATTGTTATTACAAGAGTACTTTAGACTAGTATTACAGTCAATGATATTCACAGGATTGGACTACTGCAATGCAATGTTCCTTCGACTACCAAAGGTCGTACTCAGACCCTTACAGATTTTACAGTATACTGCAGCACATATATTGACAGGTACCAAAAAGAGGGAACATATAACTCCAGTATTGAAAAAGTTACACTGGTTACCGATCGAACAGAGGATAATTTTTAAGGTACTCTGTATTATCCATAAAATTTTATATGGAGAAATAACTGATTGGCTTAACACGTCAATAAGATTTCATGTACCGCAGCGCGATTTAAGATCATCCAATAAGGGACTTCTTACAATTCCAAATATTAAATCAGCCCATTTGTGTGAAGTGAGAGAATGTGCTATATCAATTGCAGATCCAAAGCTTTGGAATAAATTACCACTGGACTTGAGAGTACAGCATGATGTAAAACAATTTCGGAAGGACTTAAAAACTTGGTTATTCCGACAAGCATACACAGATGAATAGAGAACTTATAAGAATCCCTGGCAATGAAAGTTCGTGATCGGCTTTTATATTCTTAATCTTTTATCTTTCTCTATTCTTAATCTTTTTAAATGCCAGTATTTTATTCCTAATGTTAGTTAATTTTTATATTTTTAGGGTGTAGTTTTTTTAGATATTTTATAATATTATATTTTGTAATTTCTCTCTTCTAATATTTCCTCATTGCTTTTTATTATATTGAATTGTTGTAAACCGTTGAAACGGATTTTCCATACAACGGTATATACATTGTTTTAAATAAATAAATAAATAAATTAGAGGGATTTGAGGAAAAGCATATACTAGGTCTACTCCCCATGGAATTAGGAAGGCATCCTGAGCCTCTTGTAGTGACCATGGACAGAAAAAAAGAATCGATTTAACTTTGTTTTATTCTGTAGCGAAGAGATCTATCCTTGGTCATCCCCACTATTTGAATAGGTGATTGGCCATGGTCTGTGATAGGGACCACTTTGTGGGCAGAATATCCTGCTAGGTCTATCTGCACCCTAGTCCTTCTGTTATCTGAAAGAGTAAATAACAGATTCACATTTACCCTTTTTATAGGCCTCTATCATATCCCCCCTCAGCCATCTCTTCTCCAAGCTGAATAGCCCTAACCTCTTTAGCCTTTTTTATAGGGGAGTCGTTCCATTTCCATTATCATTTTGGTCACCCTTCTCTGTACCTTCCCCAGTGCAACTATATCTGTTTTGAGATTCGGTGACCAAAATTGTACACAGTACTCAAGTTGCGGTCTCACCATGGATCAGGGTACAGAAGCATTATGATATTTTCCATTTTATTCACTATTTCCTTCCTAATAATTCCTAACATTGTTTGCTTTTTTGACTGCTGCATCACACTGAACTGACATTTTCAATGTATTACTAACTATGACGCCTAGATCTCTTTCCTGGGTGGTAGTTCCTAATATGGAACCTAACATCATGTAACTACAGCATGGGTTATTTTTTCCTATATGCAACACCTTGCACTTATCCACATTAAAATTTCATCTGCCGTTTGGATGCCCAATTTTCCAGTCTCGCAAGGTCTTCCTGCAATTTATCACAATCTGCTTGTGATTTAACTACTCTGAATAATTTTGTATCATCTGCAAATTGGATTACCTCACTCATCATATTCCTTTCTAGATCATTTATAAATATATTGAAAAGTACCAGTCCAAGTACAGAACCCTGAGGCACTCCACTGTTCACCCTTTTCCACTGAGGAAATGTAAAATGGTTGTCTCCCTCCCTGAAACAGAGGTAACGCCAGCAAGAAGGGTATGAGCATAGGATATACTTCAGGATATACTGGTAGTTTTGGAAGTGAAGGTATCTGTTTCAAAGATCTCTAAAGTTGTTGATCTGGGAGATTTGAGTGAAAATCTAGGAGCTTTATTTGAACTCAAAGATCTTATGTTCTGGTACTTAAGTCACATGGGTTTCACACTAAGCCACATGGGTTTCAGACAAATTGTCAACAGCCCTATGCACAAAGCGGGCCACACATTGGACCTCATCTTAATAAATGAGGGCATCTCCTTATCCACCAACCCTATATGCTCCCCAGTCCCCTGGTCAGACCATCAGATCATCTCCATGGTGCTACAGATCAAAGAACACCCCCCCCCCCCCCATTCATACCCCAAAACCACAATCCAATTTAGGAAACCCTGCTCCATAGACCACCTCAGCACTCAGCTCACCAAGGAACTAGCCCTTCTCGACCTCGAAGATGCCAACACAGCGACTACTTCTTGGATCAATATCACTAACAAAGTGGCAGACCAATCCTGCCCAACAATCACCAAAACTTTACACCTAATGCAGGACAACAGGAAACCTTGGTTCACCCCAGAACTAAAGGCCCTGAAGCAAAACCTACGACGCAAAGAACATAGATGGCGCAAAAACCCCGGACCCTCGACTCTATTGGCCTACAAAGCCCAACTTAATGCCTACAGGAACGCCATTCACAGATCCAAGAAAGATTTCTTCTCTAAAAAAATCCATCATTTTATTTTTTGATTCCAAAGTCTTGTTTTCTTATGTCTCAGCTCTCACCAAACCAGCTCCACCCATCATACCGGATGACCTAGCCTTCAGCAAAGCTTCAGATCTGGCCAACTACTTCAAAAAAAAATATCACCAACCTCATCACACCCTTCACAGCCTCTAATCAGAGTTCTAACCTCCCACCCATAACCTTACCGCAACGTAACTCTTCCCTTGAATCATTTGAGTCCACATCTTGGAAATTGAAAACATTCTGAAGAAACTCAAACCTTCCTCTCATCCGTCGGACCCAATACCTCCCAATCTTCTTCTCTCCATTCCGAACATCATTTCTAAGCCTATTGCACATATCATTAATTGTTCTTTGGCCCAAGGGCAGGTGCCTCTGACCAACTAAACTTGCTATACTTAAACCCCTATTAAAAAAACCCAACCTTTCAACTACGGACCCAGCTAACTTCCGCCCCATAACGAACTTGCCTCTGATCGCCAAAATTATGGAAAAAATAGTAAACAAACAACTGTCTGAATACTTGGAGGACAACAATTTTCTCTACCCATCTCAGTTTGGCTTCCGCAAAACTCTAAACACAGAATCCCTCCTATCTTCCCTTTCGGACACCATCCTCCTTAACCTGGAAAGAAAACAACCGTATCTCCTAGCGCTTCTCAATTTATCTGCGGCCTTTGACACTGTGAAACATACAATCTTAGAGCGTCTGGCAGACATAGGTGTTAAGGGAGTTGCGCTCAGCTGGTTCGAATCCTTCCTCGACAACAGATTCTTCAAGGTGAAGATCAACAACAAAGAATCACACCCAATTAGATCCAACCTGGGAGTCCCCCAAGGCTCATCCCTTTCATCCACCCTCTTCAACGTCTATCTTCTCCCTCTCTGCCAGTTACTCACTAATCTAAATCTAACCCACTACCTTTACGAGGACGACATCCAGATCCTTCTCCCAATCACAGACTCTCTTCAAAAAACATGGTCCCACTGGAATAGCTGTCTCCAAGCAATCAACTGCCTCCTCACCAACCTTAACCTCATCCTCAATACCAATAAGACGGAGATTCTCATTATCTTGCTGGATGAAAACAACGTGCTCCTCAACTCCCCAAGCTCCTCCCAATTTGCCAAAACAACTATCAATCACTCATCATACGTTAGAGACTTAGGGGTTCTGCTTGATAACCAACTAAACCTAAAAAAATTTGTACAAAACACCACAAAAGAATGCTTTTTCAAACTGCAAGTTCTTAAAAAACTGAAACCTCTCCTTCACTTCCGAGACTTCCGGCTGGTGCTTCAATCCATCATCCTATCGAAAGTTGATTACTGCAACTCCCTCCTCCTCGGCCTTCCTGCAATCGCAGATGGTTCAGAACGCCGCCACCAGGATTCTCACCAGCTCAAACAAAGAGAGCACATCACTCCCATCCTTCAGAAACTCCCACTGGATACCCATCAAATTCAGGATTCTTTTTCAAAGTCCACATGATGATCCACAAAGATATTCACAACATCTCCCCCTCAAGCTAAGCATCCAGCTACGTCCACACACATCGGACAGACCCATCAGAAGAGCCTACAAAGGCACTCTCTATGCCCCCCCTGCAAAAACATCCTTAAGGAAGCGTGCCTTATCCACAGCAGGTCTCACCCTCTGGAATACTCTTCCGCCTGATCTCCGACAAGAACTCTGCCATCAGACATTTAAAAAAAAACTTAAAACCTGGCTCTTCAGCCAAGCCTTCAACAGAGATTTAAGCTCCTTCTGAAGCCGCCTCCCAGTCTAGGTTATGTCGCACTCTCGAATTAATCCTCCCAGCACTTTTCAGGGGCCCCCTCTTTCAAACCTAGCATGTTCATCTGCCCACATCAGGTTCCTGCCCCCTTATAGTTTGTCTCCTTATGGCATCCCAGCCCTGTTCGACTCTAACCCACTATCCTACCTGCTCAAGTTAACCGGTATTTATCCTGTTACTCAGCAGATTTCATTTCACAGCCCAATGCTCTCCCTTAACTAGCCCCTCAAGCTGTGAGCCCTCTACCTTAACTCAACAGCTCCTTAGTCTTCCGGGTTCATTTCTTGATTGTAACAGAATAATAATTCTAACTGCTCTGAAGTTATTTATTTCTACTCTGAAAGTATTTATCTACTCGATTTTAATTGTTGATTTAATTTGTACAGAAGTTATTTCATCTATTTGACTTAATTGTTCCTTGTTTTAAATTGCAATTGTAATTGTTCCTTGTATCGCCACCAAGCGACTGTTCTGTGTTCAATGTAAACCGGTGTGATCTGTATTCTATACAGGAACGTATAAATAAATAAATAAAATGAGTCCTTGATGCCTTCCCTTTCCTGAAGATTCTGTGGAGTATTTTGTAGGAGCATCATGCACGTGTTTTGGAGTATGCATCTAGTGCGCCGATGTATGTCAAACCAAAGCATTGTGTGAAGGTAGCTTTGGTGCGCCATGCATCACGACATATCAGGCACTCCAATGCATCAGGAGCCTAATGTTCCAATACACCATGTGCTAGCTACATCTTTTTCGCTTTAAATGGTCCGTGCTTAATGACTTGTTGCCAGAGGATGTGGTTGGTGCAGTTAGTGTAGCTGTGTTTAAAAAAGGATTGGATGAGTTCTTGGAGGAGAAATACATTACCTGCTATTAAGTTCACTTAGAGCAGGGGTCGGGAACCCATGGCTCGCGAGCCAGATATGGCTCTTTTGAGGGCTGCATCTGGCTCGCAGACAGTCGCCACACTTTCCCGCTGACCCAGCTGCTCCCCGATCCTCCTCCGCCCGGGCTTAAAATGCTGTCATCCCGGGCGGAACGCGGCAGGACAGCTGGAGTCAGCGGCACCGGCGTGCTCTCTTCTTCCCGCCCCCCCCCCCCCCCCCGCGGCCCGGAAGAGGAAGTGGAGAGTATCGGGTGCGTGCGCGGCAAGAAGAGGCCACGCTAGTGCGCTCGGCATCGGCCCGAAGAAAAGAAGACTGTAGCGCGGCTCGGAGGAAAATGAAGAGGTTCAGCCGCAGCCGATGGGACTCCGCTTCCGCGAGGGCTGAAAATGAAGGAGGTTAGCGTTGGGAGGAGGCTGCTGCTGCCGCGAGTTCCCGGGGTGAATGAGCGAGCAAGCATTGCTCGCTCATTCACTCTCTCTCTCCCTCACCCCGGGAACTCGCGGCAGCAGCAGCCTCCTCCCAACGCTAACCTTTTCATTTTCAGCCCTCGCGGAGGCGGAGTCCCATCGGCCGCGGCTGAACCTCTTCATTTTCCTCCGAGCCGCGCTGCAGTCTTCTTTTCTTCGGGCCGATGCCGAGCGCACTAGCATGGCCTCTTCTTGCCGCTCACGCACCCGACACTCTCCACTTCCTCTTCCGGGCCGCGGGGGGGGGGGGGGGGGGGCTGTGTGTGTGTGAGAGAGATTGCATGTATGTGAATGATTGAGAGCCTGTACATGAGAAAGAGAGTATGTCTGTGATTGAGAGCCTGCCTGTGAGAGAGAGAGAGAGCATGAATGTAAGTTTACCATTGGGAACCTGTATGTGTAAGTTTGGGAACCTGTATGTGTAAGTTTGTGATTGAAAACCTGTTTGTATGAAAGAGTATGTGTGTATGATTGAGATCCTTTGTGTGTGAGAGAAATCATGTGTATGTATGTGAAGGACTTCAAAGGGGCGTGGGATAAACACTGTGGATCCATAAAGTCAAGAGGCCGCCAATGAAGAGTGGGTGACTCGCCAGAATGACGGCTACACATGCTTACTGTGACTCCAACATCGCTCTAAGCTTCAACAGCAAGAGGAAATGTGGAAAAATGGATTTACACTCACAAAGAGGGGAGTAGCTGGCTTGTTACGGCGGTTACTACCCCAAACCAAATAAGCCTGATGCTTCACCTTCAATGCATATACAGCATAGTTCTCTGCTTCAAAGGCAGGGGAGAAGAAAAAAGGGGTCGCACTCACAAAGCGGGGAGTAGCTGGCTTGTTACGGCGGTTACTACCCCAAACCAAATGTGTCTGATACTTCACTTTCGATGCATATCCAGCATGGCTCTCTGCTTCAACGGCATGGGAGAAGACTGATACATCACGCATTTCCAGCATAGCTCCCTGCTTCAACAGCAGGGGAGAAAAAAACAACCAATAAGGACTGTATAACATAGTATGGGTAAAACAAATAAGCATGGGGGTAGCTTGCTTATTGCGGCGGTTACTACCCCTACTACCCCTAACTAATCAAGCTAGATATTTCAAGGGTGGGGGTGGAAGGGAAATAGAACCAAGAGCTAAGAGAAACAGATAAGTATGAGAGAAAAAATGTGTGAAGCTTGCTGGGCAGACTGGATGGGCCGTTTGGTCTTCTTCTGCCGTCATTTCTATGTTTCTATGTTTCTATGATTAAGAGCCTGTGTGTATAAGTAAGAGAGAGATCATGTGTGTCTGTGTGTGATTGAGAGCTGGTTTAGGTGATGGAGCATGTGAGTATGTGATTGAGAGCCTGTGTGTAAATGAGAGAAAGAGAGGACATGTTTGTAAGCATGTGAATGAGAGTCTGTGTGTGAGAGAAAAAGACAGCATGTATTTATGTGATTGAAAGCCTGTGTGTGTGTGTAAGCGTGAAAAGATAGACAGCATGTGTGTAAATGTGTAATTAAGAGCCTATATAAGTGAGAGAGAAAAAACATGTGTATATGTGTATATGTGAGCCCTATCATGGCTTTCCTCCTACCTAACACACAGAGAATACCTAGTAAAAATCGACAAGTACGAATCCTCACACATACCTATCACGCAAGGTGTCCCCCAGGGCTCATCACTATCCTCCACCCTCTTTAATATTTATCTCCTACCCCTATGCCACCTGCTCTCCGACCTAGGCCTGAAATTCTTCCTATATGCAGATGACGTGCAGATCCTCATCCCGTTTCAAAGGTCCATAAGCGAACCTTTGTAACGCTGGGAATCCTGCCTCGCCTCCATAAGCGCCTTGCTATCTGAACTCCACCTAGCCCTAAATACCTCAAAAACAGAGCTACTCGTTATCTCTAATCAGCCTGAACGTTTCACTATCCCCACACGACAAAACACTCCCCAGAAGACAACCACAGCCCCCTCTCAGCCCCAGTCTGTAAGAGACCTAGGCGTCCTCATAGATCAGCACCTAAGTTTTAAACCCCACATCAAAGCTCTCCTAAAGGGAGGTTTCTATAAGCTAAACATCCTAAAAAAACTCAAACCCCTCCTCCACACACACGATTTCCGCACAGTCATACAGACCACTATGCTCACAAAACTAGATTATTGTAACTCCCTGCTTCTTGGACTCCCTGCCACCACCATCAAACCCCTTCAGATCCTACAAAATTCCATGGCGAGAATCATAACCAGTACGCGTAAAAGGGACCACATCACCCCTATCCTAAAGGACCTACATTGGCTGCCCATTTCTTTCCGCTCACAATACAAAACCCTCACCATCCTTCACAACTCCCTACATAAACATAATCACACCTGGCTCGATGAAATGCCCCGTTTCCGCGCCTCTGACCGCCCCACAAGAACAACCCAGACAAGCACCCTCCACACCCCGTCCCTCAAATCAGCTCATTCAACTCACACCAGAGGAAGAGCTTTCTCTGTCGCTGGCCCCACCCTCTGGAACTCCCTCCCCACCTTCCTACGACAAGAGTCATCCCTCCACATTTTCAAGAAAGGAGTCAAGACATGGCTCTTCCGACAGGCCTACCCCGACACTAACCAAACTTAACTTCTCCTCCCAACTCCACCCGCCCGACCTCTCACTCCTGCCACCACACCTTTCAGTTCCCCCTGCCCTGTCATCCTCCTTTCGCCCAACCCACCCCCATCCCCTCTCCCCACCCTAGCCACCCTTAGATCCCTGGGCCACCCGGCCTCCACCTTCTCCCCCTGTACTCCTCTCTCCCTCTACACCCTCAGTTTCCCATTAATTAAGTTATATCCTAGTGAATACCGCCGCCCAATCAATATGGCCGGTTTTCCAATACTTCCGTAGTACTTCTTAAGTTAACAGTACCTGTACATATTCCTACTGTACATAGTCTCCCTCTTCTGTATTTTATCTTTGTTTTATATTTCATCTAGATATGCCTTCTCCCCTCCCTCCCTACGACCCTCCTCCCCCCTTCTGTTATTGCTCCATTTTGGTTCTTTTTGTATTCTGATTTTTGTTTCTGCTAGCAATGTTATTTTGTTATATTATTATTTTGTTATATTGTTTTATATTGTTTTATTGTATTTCCCGCCTGAGTTCTTTGTAAACCGGCATGATGTGTTTCACGAATGTCGGTAAATAAAAGTTAATAAATAAATAAATAAATAAATAAATAAATACATACTGAGAGCATGTGTGTATAGGTGTGTCATTGAGAGCCAGTGTGAGAGAGAGCGCTGGTATGTGACAGAGAGAGGAGAAAGTTCCAAGCAAACCACCCCACCTCCTGCTAATTCAGAACAATCTCAGGACACCTGGATATCAAACATTCCCAGGTATGCAGAGCAAAAACATTTTTGTATCCTTATTATTTTTCATTACTGGGTCTTTGTGTCTGCTATTTTGAAATATTTTGTTGGTATCTGGAAATGTTTTATATGAGTTTTTAATTATTGGATATTCCACTCATCAGCTGTTTCGAAATATGTTCTTTTTGTTAGTACAGTTTTACTGCTGATGATTTTATATTTTTTGATTTGTTTTATAAGGATGGGTGATGTTTCTTTTTTCCTTTGTTACACTGCATACAGAGACTCTGGCTTGTTGCAGTTTCCAATTCAGTTTTTGTCTGCATGCTTCTTGTTATGCATTTTGGTCTCTTTATTCTATGTTAGGTGAGGGACAGCACGTGATTCAGGTGAGGTTTTCTGCTGGCGTGTAGTTTCTGTGTAGGACTCTATAGCAGCCTGACTTGGTCCGTTTTCCTAATAGGAGATGTATTGGTGTCTTAAGGCCTGGTGTAATATTTTCAGAGACTTATTGTACTTTAAAAGTGTGATCTTACATAAAATGCACACATTTACTTGTATTTAGTTTTAAACATATTGTATGGCTCTCATGGAATTACATTTTAAAATATGTGGCGTTTATGGCTCTCTCAGCCAAAAAGGTTCCTGACCCCTGACTTAGAGAATAGCCACTGCCATTAGCAATGGTAACATGGAATAGACTTAGTTTTTGGGTACTTGCCAGGTTCTTATGGCCTGGATTGGCCACTGTTGGAAACAGGATGCTGGGCTTGATGGACCCTTGGTCTGACCCAGTATGGCATGTTCTTATGTTCTTATCTGGGACAGCACTCTGATGCTCTATATGAGTTGAATTATCCACCTTTGGTGTGGAATATTTGGCAAGACTTGGAGAAATGGAAGCATCTCTCTCTTTCCTGGTTAGGCAGAATGGCCCTAATTAAAATGAATGTCTTACCATGCTTCCTTTACCCTTTTCAGACATTGCCGATTCATCTGTCTACTAACATGCTTAAAAGATGGCAGAGAAGAATTTTTAGCTTCATTTGGAAGCAGCACCCTCCTAGGATTCGGAGGCGTGTAATGTATGCCTCGAAGTCTGATGGAGGATTGGAGTCCCTAACATCGAGTGGTACTATGCTGCAGCCCAGCTTTGTCAAGCAATTGATTGACATAATACCAGTCTGCCAAAACTGTGGGTTATGCTTGAACAAACACAAGCAGCGCCTATGCCTTTGGATGCATATCTATGGCAACCAACTAAAACATGACGCGTGAGCTTAAAATGATTCCCCATGACACGTCTTACTTTAAATGTATGGAAGCGATAGAGCTCTAAATTGTTCAGGTCCCAAGATTACTTTTTATCTTCCCACCTATTCCACAATGTGGGGCAGATTTTAAAAGCCCTGCATGCGTAAATCCAGCTGGATTTTCGCGCACAGGGGGGTTACGCGTGCCGAGCCTATTTTGCATAGGCCCAGTGATATGCGTATGTCCGGGGCTTGAAAAAAGGGCGGGGCAGGGACGGTCGGGGTGTGGGCGTGGCCAGAGGCCTCCGTAGGGCCTCTTGGCCTGCGCGCGCAACCTACGCCTGCCCAGAGGCAGGCGCAATTTTATAAACAAAAGGTTGGGGGGGTTTAGGTAGGGCTGGGGGTGTGTTAGGTAGGGGAAGGGAAGGGAAGGGAAGGTGGGGGGGTGGAAGGAAAGTTTCCTCCGAGGCCGCTCCGATTTTAGAGCGGCCTCGGAGGGAACAGGGAAAGCCATTGGGGCTCCCTTAGGGCTCGGTGCGCACAAGGTGCACAAGTGTGCATCCCCTTGTGCGCGCCGACCACGGATTTTATAACATGCGTGCGGCTTTGTAAGCATTTTATAAAAACGGGCGTAGACTTGTGCACGCCGGGTTGCACGCATAAATCTATGCCCGCGCGTACCTCTTAAAATCCAGCCCTATATATATATTTTTTTCAAATATCTTTATTGAAGCATGGTAATACATTGCAACGAAATTAGTAAATACAACCAAGAATACACCTCCAACTTTTTTCCCCATTTTGTTGAAAACCTCCCATCCCTCCCTCCCCCAGCCCCTCTCCTTACAGAGAACCTCAGAGATAAATATGTGAAAATCAGGTATAGTCAATCACCTTGTATGGTCATAAAACCAGCTGAAATCCAGCTTAAAATCCCACTCCTGTAAGGCAGAATAGTTACGCCCAAACCCCAGTATGAATAGGAAGAAAAAGAAACTATTCCTTCAGTTCCTGAGCCCCGGGCAGCAGAGCCAAATCTTTGATGGGCTGTGGAAGAGTTTGATAATAACCATCCCAAATCTCCTGAAAAAGGCGTTTTTTGCAGGGACTGAACTGCTTATACATGGACCCATATTCTAGTTGATATAGCTCAGTCATTAGAGTGGCCCATAACGCCCGAGTAGGAGGATTATTGTCTATCCATCGCAGCAGTATGCACTTTTTGGCAATCAAGCAGGCTTTAGACATAAACCCCACGTTATCAACATTGAGACTTAGATCCCCAACATCATTATTCAGGATACAGAAGGAGCAGGACCATTGTATGTCACTGTGAAAAATGTCTGATAAACAACGACGAATATCATCCCAAAATGATTGGATAACCGGGCATTCCCACAAACAGTGAATTAGGGAAGCCGGAGTCTGAGCACATTTGAGACAAGCGGCTGATGAAGTAAGTCCCATCTTATAAGCCCGTGCAGGCAAAAAAACAATGCGATGAAATATCCGCTGTTGCAGTTCTCGTAGTCCTACGTTGTTAGTGATTTGAAATATGGAGAGGTAGCAATGTTTAAGCATGTTTTCCTCCAGCTCCTCCGCGCAATCACGCGACCACCTTGGGAGTAAATCCATAAAGATTTACTCCCAATTGTAAAAGGCATATAAACATGACAAAGATCCTTTCCGTGCCTGAAAACATTCAAAGAGATCAACCTGAGTAGAATTATCAATATTCCCCTGCACACCTTGCAAGACATGCTGCACCCTGGCTCGGAGGTAGCCATAGAGTAAAAAATGATGGGGTTGCAGATCCAACTTCTCCTGGCATTGAACAAAGATCCATAACTCCCCAGTGTTAGGGTCCAAAAGCTCCTTAAGAGGCCAGTTTGGGGTTACAGTAAATTGTTGGTGTACTGGGATATAAGTTAGAGATTCTATGGTAGAGCCCCTCATGGGATATTGATACGAGACATGGGCAGGTAATCCCAAGAGACAGTGAGTATGTCTCTAGACCCTTCATATCGTTTTGACCAGGTTAAAGTGTCTATATATTTGGAAACACATCGGGGCCGGAGCATGTAAAATAAAGCAGGGGTCAAAGGGGGAGCATAGAGCTCGAATAAGTTGGGGGTCTGTATATTCTGAGGTACCCAAAACCCAATCTCCCAGAAAGCGTAGATTCGCAGCCCAGGAATACATCTGAAAGTTTGGGAGGCCGTAACCCCCCTGAGACCTTGGGACCATCATAGTAGAGTAAGAAAGCCTGGCCCTCTTACCATTCCAGAGAAACAGTCTCACAGCCTTCTGAATACGTTTGTGATCCTGGGAAAGAAGAAGAAACGGGAGCATAGAGAGCTTGTATAACAACTGAGGGGCAATAACCATTTTAATCACTGCAATACAGCCATGGATGGATAATGGAAGAGAACGCCAACCCCCAATTTTTTAGACACTTTTTCAATCGTAGGCGGTATATTTAGGGCGTACCATCTCTTGGGGTCAGAATGCAGCTGAATACCCAGATATTTAATTGCAACATCCGCCCACTTCACTGGAAAGTCTGACCACTACCCTTTCAAAGAGCCAAGAAGGTCTAAAGCCTCAGTTTTGTCAAAGTTTAGTTTAAACCCAGACAACCCTTGATAGATCTGAAAAATACTGATGGCCTGTGGAAGAGCCTTTCGAGCGTGAGACAGTAAAAGCAAAATAACATCTGCAAACAAAAGTGTTAGATATGTTTGCCTGCCAACTGGAATGCCCGTGATTTCTGGAGTGGTCTTCAATTTACTCACCAAGGGTTCCACAGTCAAGATGAACAATAGGGGCGAGAGAGGACACCCCTGGCGAGTACCCCTTTGTAAACAGAACTCGGCGGATAACTGACCATTTACCAGAATCCGTGCCGAGGGGTTGGTATAGAGCAAAGAGATATAGTCATAAATTCTCCCTGTGAACCCCATCTTATTGAGAACTAATTTCAAAAAAGGCCAAGCAACCCTGTCAAATGCCTTCTCAGCATCACAGGTAATTAATAAAGGCTTGGGGATATTAGAAGAGTGACAGATTTCCAGGGTGGCCAACACCTTATGGACATTTACAGTAGATAGTCTCCCTGCCACAAAGCCCACTTGGTCTGGAGACACCAATAAAGGCATAATAGGTTTTAGTCGATTGGCCATAATTTTAGCAAAAAGTTTAATATCCAGATTGAGCAATGAAATTGGCTGGTATGATGAGGGCAAGAGCGGATCCCGACCTCCCTTGGGTAACACAACTATAGTAGCTGCTTGCATAGTAGCCGGCATCTCTTGCCGGTCGGTCATCTCTTCAAATACTAAGCCCAGAACTGGTGCCACGTTGTCCACCAAGGCTTTGGAAAAAATAGACGTCATGCCATCGGAACCTGGAGCTTTGTGAGCGGTTAGAGCCTTAATTGCCTCCTGCACCTCTGTCACTGCTGTAGGTCTTTGTAGCTGGGTTAATTGGGTATCCGTCAGACAAGGCAAAGAAATCATTTGCAAAAAATCAGCAATGGCGACTTCATCCACCCGGTCTGCGGCATATAGGGCCTTGCAGTATCCCGAAAATATTTCCACAATATCAGTAGAGGAAGTTTTAATATTACCTTGTGGGTCTTTGAGGTTGGCAATGAATTTGGAAGAGTCCTGTGCTTTTAGTAAATGTGCTAAAACTCTACCCGCCTTATTCCCAAACTGAAAAAAAGTATATTGGCGATGCTGCAGGGTTTTAGTTGCTCTTCTGTGCAACAGATCATTAAGGGTGGCCTGCGTCGCTTTAAACTGAGCAAGCACCGCTTGATCCCCTTGCACATTGAGTTTCCTTTTAAGGGCCCTCATCTGTTTTTCCAGGGAAATAATGTCTGAATCTAATTTCATCGCTGCTTTATTGCACATCCGTTTTGTATTACAAGCGAGAACAGCCTTTTTACTCATATCTGAACCAGGACTGTCTCTAGAGTAGAACATGTTGATATAGCAAATTTGCATCGCAACTAGAATTGAGATTGCTACATGGTGGAGACATTAATCTGCACAGACTACTAGTAAAATCCTTACTCGACTGGACAGAGTTTGTACACTGAGTAAACTATCAACAGTTAAATGGAACAAAATGCAGAAATATCATTCCATCTGGACTCCCTATCTTCTTGGGAAAACCAATGTCTCCTGGCTTGATATCCGTTAAACTGCTGCAATAAGAAACATTGACTCTCATTTTTAGTTGCCTTTCCAAGCTTCTTGCTGTAGCTCCTCAGGCAGTGTTAGCGAGTATATGTGAATCTATCTGGAGACATCTGGGGTGGGGGTGGGGAACTCAATGAACATGCTAAAATGGTTTGGTTTCATTTTGCTGGATTGCTTTTTTTTATTGGCATATTGAAACCAATAAAGAGATAATACAAAAAAAAAAAGTAGTGGGAAACGTTTGGAAAGGGGGTCCTAAACACAACCACGAATAAGGGATCTCCCTACAAATTACTGCCTCTTGTTGCTCATCCAAGAGCTGCAAGAGGTCATGCCCAGAAAACAGTCAGCTACTTCTCTCTCCCAACTGAGGCATTATCCCCCTTCTGAGGAGACAATTGCCCCTTGACTGTTGATTGCCTCTCTCCTCCTCCTCTTGTCCAGCCAATTTCCTACGACTATCTCAGCCAGTGGAGGGTTCTAGCATCCCAAATATTGCCAAGGATAAGCTAAAGATCTTCTGTGCGAGGACATGAACATAGGCTACAAAAAGCTTGAGGAGAAATCCAAAAGTTACTGCCCAAACAGGACCACCTTGGAATTTTTTTTTTTTTTTTTTAACAGGATTGCTATACAATCTCCAGCTTCACAAGCCTAAATTATCTTTAAAAGACACTCTGAGACTCTTCCTTTGAGCAGAGGGGAAGAAATTCATTTCTGCAGGCTTTTCTCTCCATTGCTTAGCTATCAGAGAGCAGGAAAGAGGAGCTGTATGTGAGATCGCTTGATGAAATAACTCAGTAGAGAATTGGAGCTGTGCAGACTCTGCTGTGCCCAAGGGAAAATATGTTAGCCTCCTCAAAACTTCCCTGTTCGATTATTGGAAGGAAGAGGGAGGTAAAGAGTCTGGCATGCTTAATTTATTATATTTTTGCCATGAAGTAGTGAGAACATGCCTGCTGATCCAGCCAAAATGGGAGTGCTAACCAGCCTTGTTCCATTGTTTTGTACAGTGCTGCCTTCCAACCTAGGGGCCAGGGCTCGATCTGGAAAACCATCCATATTTGCTCTTGGTAGGGTGCTGACTTGCTATGTGTCGCCTACCTAGTCACTAGCCAGCTAGAAAGTCCCAACACACTGAAACACCATGATTTACCTGCAGCATCATGCCGGATAGCTAGCAGAGGGAAGGAGAAGAAAGAGTTATCATCTGAGACTCCCTGAGTCCAAATTCAGGAGACTAGGAAGCAGTTCATAGAAAAGGCTGTACTGCAAGTCTTTTTTTTTTCTTTTTTAAACCATTGCCTCCCTGTTGCTCTTTCAGAATATAGGGAGCGTTTGCTTCTGCTGCCAGACCCACCAAGGGTACAAAGGCACCTGGGACCACATGGTGCTTGCTCGTCTGTGCAGGAACTCAGACTCCGAGTTGGTTCCCCAGGGAAAAGGGAGAATCAGGCTCCCCAGACCATTACCCAGAGCACCCCTAAGACTTGGCCTACACTCCACCAGAAGCCTGGACCTAAAGCCTTCCTGGGAGTGGCCTATGCTTCACCGAGAACATGGACCTAAAAAACCTTCCTGGGTGTGGCCTACATGTAGCTGCAGCACCAGTCCATATGTCTTCACTATCTGCTGGAGACAGAAATACTGAAGAGCTGAAGGTAGCATCAGATCTCTATAGGGGGAATGAAGTCAGCTTTGAGCCTTTTCTCTATCTCCATCTGCTGGCTAGGGAGAGATTGCCCATTTGTTTGAACTGGTTTGGCATGGATGATAAGAAAGCTCCAATATTTACACAGAAAAATGTAATTTTTCCACTGATTTTCTCCAGATTTTGTTCTCACCATAATAAACTCTGATAAAGTCCTAGGGGGAAAACCCCCCAAACAAAACCCAAAAACATTCTTATTTATTTTGTAGCAGAAATCTTGGTTGGTGGGGTCCCTACACATGACATACAGTCTCTCATGCTCATAGCTGGGTTGTCTATTTCTAAATGAATAAATGGTTAAGAAGGATGTTTATAGGTAAGGTGGTTCAGCAGATAGGTTTGATAGGAGAGATAATTCTGAGGAAAGACAGCAGCACTAAATTGTTTTTTTGGCACCTGCTGTGCAGCATCACTGAACTTGCTTATTCAGCAAGGCCAGGAGAGAGGCTGGGTTAGGGGTGTCCAAGCCTAGGATTTAGATTATCTTCTCTTCTCGTTTCTTTCATTATGATAGCTTCAGTAAATCAGTAATAAGTTGTACTACTTGTAATGTATCAGGAATTGGATCAGTGGTCAAGTGATACAACATTTTGCAAGTTTTAAAGAGAATCAAGACATGCTTAGCAATGTTATAGGAAGCACATTTGGATAAAATGGAGCATAAAAAATTAAAGAGGTGGGTGGATGAGATAGTTTCTTCTCAGTAAAACTTGATAAAATCAAGTTTGGCAATTCTAACAGGTAAAATTTAAAGTGATCAAATAATGGAGAATCCGGAAGTAGGTAGGTTCTTATAAATTGCAGGCAATCTTTTGTGATTACCCAATCACCCAGTGTTTATTATCATTCTTTTTTCATTACCACTGTAAATCTTTTGTTAGTGAATTATCAACATTATTGGTTGGATTAGACTGTGTCCATGAGCCAGCCCTAGATAGATTTTCTTTCACAACATCTCAGAGATTGAATAAATCCATAGGAATATCATTTCTGACAGAGCTTTGCACCCATTAGAGAGAGAAAATACCCAGGTCTCAAGGGCACACAACTCTCACTCTCGCATAGATTTACTAATGAGAAAGATAAGTTTTCTAAAGTTCTCAATGTGGAAATAAGTTCATTGACAACATCAGACCACTCACCAGTGAGACTGGATATGGAGGGATTTTGGATCCCTGACTGCTGAATCATGTGAAGATTCCCCCAACTATCTGCAGAATGACTGAAGATTTAAAGAATAGTTAAGGAATAAATAGGATATGTTTTTAGAGCATAATGGTATACATCAAGAAACTTTGATTGTCTTTTGGGAAACAGCTAAGGCCATTTTCAGGGGAGATATTTCTTACACTATCGCCAAGAAAAAGGCCCTAAGAGGTGAGATACTATGCTTGGGAAGGGTTAAACTGCTAATAAGGACAAATTTATAGTTTCTCAAACAGCTCTTAATACTCTACCACATAAAGGGCAAAGAAAGGTCTAATGTACTATAAATATAAATATTTCAATTCTGGCAATAAATTGGGGAGAATTTTGTTAATTTGACAAAATTGGAGAGGACCAAAATTCATCTCCACTATGCGGAACAGATCAGAAAATTTGGTTAATTCTAATAGAGAACTTAGTGAAATATTGAGAAAATATCAAACCTATACATTGGCACTTCAAACGATACAGATAACATAAGGGAATACCTGGCTTCTGCAGGGTTGTCCAAATTAATGACAGATCAAGTAATTAAATGTGCCAGTTCAACCCCAAGAGGTAGATGGAGATCCAATATGCAAAATTGCAGGATCCTGAATACCGTGTGACAAAAGAGTAGAGGCATCTGTGTGCATCGAGGCCAAACACTTCAATGGTGGAGCATCGAGTACATCAATGCATCATGCGCAGTGATGTGTCAGGGGCATTGGAGCTCCATGTGTCGATTGCATCTGTGGAAGATGTGTCGGGCGAGTCGATGTATTATGCGGCGAGAACACAAATGTTGTTTGCACTGATGGCATAGATAGGCCCATCAATGGTGCCAGTGCATCTCACTTAGAATGTATTTCTTTGATGCAGGATCAGGAGGCTCATGAGGCAAATCCCATATATGCTCAGTAGAACTCAATGCTCTACTAGCTTGGAGAGACAAGTCTATTCGGTGCCGCTAGATGACAACTCACTTGTAATGGCTAATTAGGCCTGCATATCAATAAAAAATAGACATTACATACTATCTCTACATTTGAATGAACCGTTAACCACCCACAAAGCAGGGCACACATAACTTGATTTTTTCAAACCATGACAATATCCTTATGAAGCCTGCAGTAACAAAGATTCGTTGGTCAGATCACTATCTGCTCTGTATTGTTACTACTTTAATATCAACATGCCACAAAGTAAAGCCCCCCCAGTATGTTATGAAAAGATGTTTCATTGATCCAGAGTTACTTTTGTCTAAACTAGGTCCTGAGTAAGCTAATGAGACACTTGTAGATTGTTCACTGGCAGTTAATATCTGCAATTCTATACTGACCAGTACAATTGAGGAAATTGCTCCTTACAAGCTAGTGCTTCACTGTCATAGCAAGAGCATGTCCAGGTACACTTCTGCATTACATGATCTGAAACGTCAGCTGCAAAAACTAGAATGCCGCTGGCAAAAGTCTGGTTCTGTATCTGGTCTAGAAGCTTATAGGTGCCTTTTTAATTAATATAGATCAGCTATTAATAATGCAAAAAAAGCTTATTATTTTAACAGAATAAACCAGGCCGGTAAAAGTACCAGAGCTCTTTCGGACAGTACATTATTTAACACACACATCAGCAGGAAAGTCCAATGACAATAAGTCACTCCTGGTTCCAACAAGATGGGATGAATTTGCAATAAGTTTGAAGAAAAAATTAAGGGGTAGATTTTAAAAGAAGTGCGCACGCTACCTGGCACGCGAACATGTACGCCCGATTTTATAACCTGTGCGCGCAGGTGCACGAACGTTATAAAATCAGTGGTGTGTGCAAGGGGGTGCACAATTATGCACCTTGCGCGCACCGAGCCACGCTGCCTTCCCCTGTTCCCTTCCCCCTAACCTGACTTTCCTACCCCTTCCCCTAACCTTTCCCCCCCCTAGCCCTACTCTAACCCCTGCCTTTGTCTTACCTTTTGCATGTGCCGGCAGGCTGCCGACATGCGATCCTCCAACACAGCGGCAATGGCCGCTCTGTCGGAGGCCTCTAGCCCCGCCCCCGCCCTCAGACTGCCCCTTTTGTAAAGCCCAGGGACTTATACATGTCCCGGGGCTTTACGCGCATAGCTGGGCCTTTTTAAAATAGGCCCGGCGCACGTAACCTTTTTAAAATCCGGCCCTAATATTTTTGCACTTCTTCCCAGTAGCAACCTAACCGGTGAGCCCCAGGTGTTTGAAACAAATGGGATGAATTCTCTAATGTGTTGTCACTAGAGGTAGCGCACACAATCTCAAAACTGAATCAATCTTCATACCCTTTGAACCTATGTTCTACCATGCTTTTGAAGGCACTCAAAGATATATCATATCATCATTCTTGACAAACATCATAAATGTATCCTTGTCTGAGGGACATTTATCATCATCGTTAAAACAAGCCATCAGTCTGACTGCTTCTTAAGAAACCCTTTGAATCAATCCTCTTTTACTAGCTACTGTCTTATTTCTTCTTTTCCTTCCTGATAAAAAAAAATACTTAAGGCTGTAGTTTCTGATTTCTTGAATGATCATTCAGAACTTGACTCATAACAGTTTGGGTTTAGAAAAGCCGTTGGCACTGAAACCTTGTTGATATCAGGACTAGATTTTATTCACCAAGGCTTTGATTCTGGTCAACGTTCATCCATGTTTTGTTAGATCAGCTGCATTTGATACACTCAATCACAAAATACTAATCCATCATTTACAGGAATATAAGGTCAGGCAGGCTTCATGCCTGCCTGGCCACTGTAATATGGTGCCAGGCTCACTTATGCAAGCCTGGCATGTCAGGTACGAGGGATAGGAGGGGTTATTGTGGGTGGCCTGCGGGTCATTGGACTCTGTGGAGCCAGCAGGTCAGGGATTGGGTGTTTTTTATTCAAACCACCTGTTTCTGGGGACAGATTGGTTCCTGTGGTTGGGAATAGCTGGGGGTGGGAGGAATTGGGGGGGGGGTGTTTCTTTCAGCGCACCGCGGGACAAGCCTCACTTGCCCGCGGCTGTGTTTGGCACTGCATCCCTCTCGCCCGCGCTGCATCGAAGTTTTGGGGGCCTGGTTTGTTTGTGCTGGCTTCTCCTCCCCCCTCTTGCCTGTCTGCTGCTGGTGAACTGCGTTTCTTTGGGCTGATCCTCCTCCTCCTTGTGTGTCTGCGCCGATTGTGGGGCCTGTTGATGGCATCGGAGGAAGCTACAATGCCCGGCGATGAGAAGGTGGGGCGTCAGAGGAGCGCGTTGTTGGCGCGGGCACTGAGGCTGCTTCGTTGGCGGTGAGTTTGGGTGGGGTGGGCCTAAGGGGCGGGCTTAACGGGCCCGGATGCGCAGCAGCAAGGTCGTGTCAGGCAGGAAGAGGGCGGGCTCCCCTTGTCGCTGGCTTTATTTCTTCAAAGGTCCTCCGGGGAGTCTGGCTGGTTTCAGGTCTTCTGGGCCTGCTGCTGCTACTCCTTCTTTTCCACAGGTCCCTCCGGAGGGTGAGTTGGTCGACGGCCCTGGACCTTCATGTCGAGAGGAATGGCGGAATGATCCTGTGTCCGCGGTGACCAATGTGTCCGGCTCCGTGGTTCCACCTTCTGGTGCGATTGGTCCCATTGGCGTACAGAATGACGAGTCACCTGCTCCCGATGGGGGGTGTAGCAGGTCTGGTCGTCAGCATAAGCTTGGCAGGGGCCTCTGAGCCATCGGCCTCTGGTTCCATGGCTCCCAAGAAACGGGAGAGAAGTCTCAGCGCAAAAAGAAGCACTCCCATTCCAGTTCTTCTGGTTCTTCGGTGAGGGGTTCCGGTCAGCGGGAGGGGGCAGGAGAGGGGGGCGCCTGTGCTTGTCAGCCTCTCAAAATTGTGGGAGAATGTTCCTAAGTCCCTTCGTCAGAAGACCAGACAGCGAAAGTATATAGATATCTTCACGCTCTTGGAGGGGCGCAGGGGGAAGAGAAGGGAAAAGAAAAGAAAGGGTGGAGGTGATAGACCACAGGGTGCTCAGCGAAGGGTGGCTAGTAACATGCTTAATTGAATCTGTTCGTTCCTTCAGTTAGCCAGCGTAATGGGTCACCGCGACCCTGCCCAGTACGGGCCTTTGCTTGTTTATGCTGACACCATTCTGGCTGCTAGTCGGCATAAGAGGGATGGTTGTGGCTCAATTATGATGAGCACTTTCGGGATCAGACGAAGGAGAACAAGTTCATGGCTTGGGGTACTAGGGACGTCAGGTTGTGGTTGACCCAGATGGGCGCTAAATTGGGGTCTGCTGTGGGAACTGAAGTTGGCGGGGTTTCTAGTGGGTCAGGCGTTGCGGTCCTTTTGGTCCAGTGCAGGTTTGGTGGGTGGAGTTTGAGCAGGGGTCAGCTTCCCGGATGTGTGTTGGAGGTACAAACCGTTCGGCCTGCAATTTTCCCGACTGCCAAATTTAAACATGCATGTTCCAACTGTGGTATGGGTCATCCTGCCTCCAAGTGTCCGAAGCGAGCGGGGCGGCAGGATCGGGGGTGGAGCTGCCACTAAGAGCACCCTAAGTGAAGTTGTTTAAGACGGCTTCTTACCCCAGTCCGCATGGAGGCTATGTTGCCGTGGCTTGGTAGGTATCCAAACATGGAGGTTGCACATCTTTTGTTTCAAGGTTTTGAACACCGTTTTCGAATTCCTTTTGTGGGTCCGGTTTGGGGATGGGGGGTTGTTAAATTGCAAGGTGAGATAGATCTGGATAGGATTGTGGGTCCTCTCCTGGTCCCTCCCATTTGCCGATATGGTCTTTTCCCCCTTGTCTGTGGTACCAAAGAAAGAACCGGTGAAATCTGTTTTGATTCACAACTTCTCATTCCCGGAAGGTAATTTGGTCAATGATTACATTCCCAGGGATCTATGCACTATGCAGTATGCATCTTTCGAGGCGGATGGTGGCGATGGTCCGTCGTGTGACGTAGGGGCCTTTGATGGCAAAAGTGGGACATCGAGTCTGCCTTCAGGCTTCTCCCTATACACCCAGAGTGTTTTTCTTTGCTGGGTTTTCATTTTCAAGATGCATTTTACTTTGACAGATGCCTCCCCATGGAGTGTTCCATTGCATGCGCTTACTTTGAAGCTTTTAGTTCGTTTGTTCACTGGGTAGTCACTGACAGGGCTGGGGTAGCGAACATCGTTCATTACCTGGACGACTCCTGTTTGTGGGTGACACGTCTTTGGCAACTTGTTTGAACCTGCTGCACTGTTTTCAGTGGACTGCCACGGTTTCAGGATTCCATAGCCGAGGGCAAGACGGAGGGCCCCTGTACTCTTTTGGCCTTCCTAGGCATTGAGCTGGATTTAATCGAAATGATTTTGCAGTTACCTGCCAAAAAAGTGGTACTTATGCGAGATTGCGTTTCCAGGGTGCTGTGTGCAAAGAAGCTGACTTTACGCTAGATGCAGTCCTTAGTGGGCAGTCTGAACTTTGCTTGTCGCGTTATCCCCATGGCCAGGGTTTTCTTGCGTAGACGGAGTTACGGTATGACTGGTTTGCGTAAGAGCGGCCATCGTATTCACATAATTCAGTGGATGCGTGAAGATTTGTTGATTTGGGACAGTTTCTTGGCTGACTTTAATGGCTGTTCGTTGTGGCAAAGCGAAACAGTCTCGAACCACGAAGTGGAATTATTTACTGACGCTGCTGGTTCAGTTGGTTTCGGTGCCTACTTCCAGCATGCTTGGTGTGCGGCCGCCTAGCCGGAGGATTGGAAGGAGGCTGGGGTCACCAAGAATATTACCTTTCTGGAATTGTTTCCCATCGTTGTTTCTGTGTTCCTGTGGGGTTCACGTCCACAGGAAAGTTGGTTTTGGTGTGACAATCTGGGTGTTGTGGAGGTAATCAACAAGCGGTTGACAAAGTGTATCCTAGTGTCGGACTTACTGCGCAAGTTGGTGCTGCGCTGTATGGGGTTGAATATCACTGTGTGGGCTCATCTCGACCCGGGGGTATCTAACTCTGTTGCTGATTCTCTTTCTCGTTGCAAGTGGCCCTTGTTTCGGGAGCTCGTACCAGAAGCAGATCAGCAGGGAGCATTGGTGCCGCCTTTCCTTTGGAGCTTCGGTACCCGGAAGCATGGAAGCTGCTCCGGGCATTCTTAGCTCTGTCCACCTGGAGCAATTATGTGAAGTCAGAAACAAGTTTGTGTCCTTCCTGGCAAGTTGGGTTGGCAGTGGAGTCCAGTTTTGGATGAGCTCATGGTTGCAGTTTTTGTTGAAAGCGCTAGAGTACGTGGGGATTCTCGGTTGGCAGTTTTCCAGACAGCTGTCTGGGTTTTCTTTCTTCATGAGGGCCCATGGTTGGGGTTTTCCCATGGGGAGGTTCTTGGTTCACCGGTTAATGGGGGGGTGGGCTCTCTGTTCTCCCCTGGTGTTGGACAAATGCCTGCCTATTACCCACGACATTCTGAGCCAATTGTGGGATTCGTTGTCCAGTATCTGTGACAGTGATTATGAATGTTGTCCGTTTCACCTTGGCTTTGTTCGGGCCTTTTCGGTGCCTTTTACATTAGCGTGTTGGTTGCGAGGGTGACTAAGGGGTCCGAGGCTTCTGGCCTCTTATTTCAGCATGTGTATATTAGCGCAGATTCGGTGGTTCTTTTCATTCACAGATCCAAGATGGTTCAGATGGGTAGAGGGTCATCCGTGCTACTCCATTCCATTCCGGGTTTGCGGACCTGCCCTGTGGCTACGCTGTCGCCTTTGGGCAGATTTGCATGGTGGGGGGTTCTGACTTTCTTGTTCATTGAGACTTGAGGCCCTTGACGAAGTACCAGTTCGAGGCAGTTCTGTGGGCCTGCTTGTCTGCCTTAGGACTGGATACCTCGAGGTTTGGGACTCACTTGTTTCGAATTGGGGCAGCAACGTCTACAGCGACATCCGGCCTATCGGGTGGAGTGATCCAAAGAATAGAGAGGTGGAAGCTCTTTCTGGGTATGTGCACACAGGTTCTCCTTAGTAGCACATGATATTGTTCTCTCCTTGCAGGTGCTGTCTGCTGAAAGATAGTCGTATGGATTGTGGGATACTCCTATGCAGTGGCGTAGCCACGGGTGGGCCTGGGTGGGCAGGTGCCCACCCAACTTAGACCCAGGCCCACCCAACTGGCACCGGAACTGCAAGGCTGTCGCGGGATCCCATCCTCGCGACAGCGAACAAGAGAACGCGCGCCATCACGGCACACATGGGGAAGCGCTGCTGCGGCCGTATGGCCAACCGGTCTTCCTGTTCGGGGGGGGGAGCGGAAGCGCCGCGCGCAGCTTCCGCTTCCTCCCCCCAATGCAGAAAGATCAGCTGCCTCTCCTGCTGCCACCCGTTCTCCTGCTATCTTCGGACCAAACGGCCCGCCGAACTTCCTGTTTGGGGGAGCGGAAGCGCCGCGCACAGCTTCCGCTTTCCCCCCAGAGCAGGAAGATCAGCTGCCTCTCCTGCTGCCACCCGGCCTCCTGCTATCTTCGGGCGTCGGGCCGTACAGCCCGCCGATCTTCCTGCTTGGGGGGGGGAGGAAGCGGACGTTGTGCGCTGCGCTTCCGCTCCCCCCCCCCCCCGACCGGAAGTTTGGCGGGCAGTACGGCCCGACGCCCGAAGATAGCCGGCGGCCGGTGGCAGCAGGAGAGGCAGCTGATCTTCCTGCTTTGGGGGGGAGGAAGCGGAAGCTGTGCACGTGCTTGAATGTGTAGTGTTGGATGAGAATGGGAGTATGTGTGGGTGAAAAACTGGAGCCTGGGTTGTGTATGTGGGTGAGAATGGAAGCTTGAATATGTGGGTGAATGGGAGCTCGAATGTGTGTATGTGTGGTTGAGAATGGGAGCCTGGGTTTGTGGGTGGGTGAGAATGGGAGCTTGAATGTGTGTATATATGGGTGAGAATGAGAGCCTGGGTTTGTGTGGGTGGGTGAGAATGGAAGCTTGAATATGTGTGCTAAGAATGGGTGGTTGAATGTGTGTATGTGTGGGTGAGAATAGTACCTTAAATGTGTATATGTATGGATGAAAATGGGAGCTTGAATATGTGTGGGTGAGACTGGGAGCATGGGTTGTGGGTGAGAATAGGAGTCTGGGTTTATGTGTGTGGGTGAGAAGGGTGCCTGGATGTGCGTCTGTGTGTGCATAAGACTATAAGCCTGGGGTGAGAAAGTGAGAACTGAATGTGAGCTTGGGGGGGGGGGGGGGGGGAGAGCATATGAGAGTGACAGTTTGAGTGTGTGAGAGGGAGTCTGTGAGAGAAGCGTGTGTGTGTGTGTGTGGAAGGGAAGAAGACAGTAATAGAAGAAAGACACTGAAAAGGAATTAGGAAATGAGCTATAAGGGAAAATGGGAAAAAGACCAGGACCAATGATTAGAAAAATACAAAGATCAGACAACAAAGGTAAAAATATATATCTATATTTTGAGATGTTAGCAATTTAAATATAAGCAACACAACCGCTCTCTCAAAATTTATGGACAGGTAGGAGCCGTGTATAAAATCGTAATAATAAGAAGGCTAAAGTACCACAAATCACCGTGAATTATGTTTGTATCATTAAGTAAACCTCATACTTAGGCGTAGAGGTGAATGCTATGCTGCATAATTTGGCATTATTTATCAGTAAAAAAAGAACTAGTAGACCTGCATGCCTACAGCCCACCCATGTTAACCTTGTGCCCACCCAAAAAATCAATTCTGGCTACGCCACTGCTCCTATGTGGCCTGGGCCCATTCGCATGCTCAAGGGCGCCCTTATGGGATACACTTGGACTTGGGGAGTGTCTGTTTTTTGGTTGTGGTGGTGGGGGATGTGTTGGGGGGGAGTTGTTACCATGTCTGCGACAGGGGCTTGATTGGCTCAGCCCCCCGCATATTTTAATCATTCATCTTGGTGGGAACGACTGGGGTAGGATGTCTGGCTGCAGGTTAGTATGGTGCGCAGGGACTTAATGTGCATTTCTTTCCTGCTGCCTGCTACCGTTCTCTGTTGGTCTGACATAATTCCACGACCTGCAGCAATCAGGAATAAGATTTGGCGTTGCTGACATGCCAAGGCCAATCAGCAGATTGGTTCTTGGCTGACAGCGATGGGAGGTTTTCATATTCGGCATGTTTGGTCCTGGGACCTGGAGGCCAATCTGTTCCATGCGGACAGGGTTCCATTTATCCTTTATTGGTTTGGACCTATTCTTGAATTTGCTGCAGGAGGCCGTGAAATGTATTATTCGTGGGGGTCCTGGCCGCATCTTTGGGGGTCGCAGGTAATTCTTACCTGCACCTGTGGTGGGTAGCCCGTGCCAATTAGGGGGGGTTATGCCTTGGTTAACAGTTGTCTGACTTGATGGGTTATGCCAGGGATTCCTAGCAAAACAACTGGGTGCAGTTGTTGCTGGTACGACTCCTTGCTGGGTGGTGGCGGGGGTCGATCTGATCGGCCTCTTGCTGGGTGGTGGCGGGGGTCGTGGGATATGATACAATATGGTCATTTCATACAGGCTGGGATAGCCTGGGTGTGCCCATTTTGCTGGTCGGTGGTGGATGGGCGGTGGTGAGGGATTTATTGTTATGGTTAAATGGCTTGGGCTCCGGGGGTGTTTGTAATAAAGCTGCAGCCTGTTTGACTCCCAATTTCATTGTGTGTAAATTTATTCTATTGTGAAGGGGCAGGCACAGGCAGAAGCATCAGTCCTGGCTACCTAAATTATGTGGCATTGCTGGGAAAATACTGGACTGGTTCTGATATTTATCCAGTCATCAACAGCAGATCAGAATTGATTTGGGTACATCAGCATCATACTCTGTTCAAACTGGAGTCCCTCAGGGCTCTGCCTTTTCGGCAACCCTCTTTAATATCTATTTGCCCACATTCAGGAAAAGACTCAAAACGTGGCTATTCCTGAAAGCCTTTCCTGAACTAAACTGATCCTATTCCATTTATTAAATAGGCGCTCAGACTTTGCCTTATTTTCATGGTAATAATATCTCTACCGCATAATCTATATCCCTACCTCTAAAGGACAATTCATTAATGCTTTAAGCACATTGACTGGCATTTACGTTCTCTCTATTTAATCCCCAGCTTCTTTTCTATGCTCCAAGTTGTTATTACTCCCTTGTTTTATTGTAACTGCATACCTTAACCTTCTCTTGTTTAATGTTTTTTATCATTATTATTACTACAACTATTATTATTATTATTATTATATTAAGATAAATGTTAGTTTTTTACCGAGTTTTGTTACCTATCCACTTGTTAATTGTTAAACCGACATGATGCGATATCTATTGCGAATGCCGGTATAGAAAAACTTAAAATAAATAAATAAATAAATTTAACCCCGTTCTGCATAATTTTCATCTTTCAGCATTTTACTATAGGATCTATGTCGTCGACATTCAGATTTTTCTTCCGGTGACATCTTCTTGGTCTGACCACTTCAGTTTGTATCTTGGCTAACTACAGTTAAATCATGGCTGTTACATAAAAACTCGCCTTGAAAATGGAAAAACTGAAAGTAGTGATTCTGGAAAGTGAACCTCTCAGAATAAGCCCTCTGTTTTCTATTCAATGGTCAGATTCCAATTGTGTCACAAGTAAAGAGTCCTGGAGTTATCAGATTTAAGGTTCTGTCCATGCATCCCACAAATTAAAGCTGTCATGCAAGCAACTGTTTTCAAACTGAGGACGTTGAGACACTTATAACCATTAAGAGACCAACGAATTTTGAACAGTTTTTCAATCTTCACTGTTCTCAGGCATTATTGCAGAAAGACTAAATGAATTATTTGCTTCCGTGTTTACTAATGAGATATTGGGAAGATACCAGTTCCGGAGATGGTTTTCAAGGGTGATGAGTCAGACGAACGAAACCAAATCACTATGAACCTGGAAGATTGTAGTAGGCCAGATTGACAAACCAAAGAGTAGCAAATCACCTGGACCGAATGGTATGCATCCTAGAGTACTAAAGGAACTAAAAAATGAAATTTCTGATCTATTAGTTAAAATTTGTAACCTATCATTAAAATCATCCATTGTACCTGAAGACTGGAGGGTGGCCAATACTTAAAAGGGCTCCAGGGGTGATCCGGGTGGTAACTATAGACCAGTGAGCCTGACTTCAGTGCTGGGAAAAATAGTGGAAACTATTCTAAGACCAAATTGTAGAGCATATAGAAGACATGGTTTAATGGAACACAGTCAACATGAATTTACCAAGGGAAGTCATGCCTAACAAATCTTCATTTTTTTAAAGGGGTTAATAAACATGTGGATAAAGATGAACCGGTAGATGTAGTGTATTTGGATTTTCAGAAGGCGTTTGACAAAGTCCCTCATGAGAGGCTTCTAAGAAAACTAAAAAGTCATGGGATAGGAGGCGATGTCCTTTCGTGGATTACAAACTGGTTAAAAGACAGGAAACAGAAAGTAGGATTAAATGGTCATTTTACTCAGTGGAAAAGGGTAAACAGTGGAGTGCCTCAGGGATCTGTACTTAGACTGGTGCTTTTCAATATATATAAATATGATCTGGAAAGGAATACGAAGAGTGAGGTTATCAAATTTGCGGATGATACAAAATTATTCAGAGTAGTTAAATCACAAGTGGATGTGATACATTACAGAAGGACCTTGCAAGACTGGAAGATTGGGCATCTAAATGGCAGATGAAATGTAATGTGGAGAAGTGCAAGGTGTTGTTGCACATAGGGAAAAATAACCCTTGCTGTAGTTACACGATATAGGTTCCATATTAGGAATTACCAGCCAGGAAAAAGATCTAGGCATCATAGTGGATAATACTTTAAATCGTCATCTGAGTGTGCTGCAGCAGTCAAAAAAGCAAACGGAATGTTAGGAATTATTAGGACGGGAATGGTTAATAAACGGAAAATGTCATAATGCCTCTGTATCGCTCCATGGCACCTTGAATACTGTGTACAATTCTGGTCACCGCATCTCAAAAAAGATATAGTTGCAATGGAGAAGGTACAGAGAAGGGCAACCAAAATAATAAAGGGATGGAACAGCTCCCCTATGAGGAAAGGCTGAAGAGGTTAGGGCTGTTCAGCTTGGAGAAGAGACGGCTGAAGGGGAATATGATAGAGGTCTTTAAGATCAAAAGATTTCTTGAACGAGTAGATGGCTCTTCCAGCAAGCCTTTCCGGAACTGAAGCAACACTCAGACACTGGTCAACAGGCAAATTAGATCATCACATACCTCGTAAACTAATTCACTCCTCATACAGACTGTCACCAATATGTTCAGAAATTTTTGTTTGACATGCTCAGAAACTTGTTTGAGTTGCCTTAACTTGTTATTGATATTTATCTAATAACCATGTTCCTTATGTTCAGAAATTGTGTTTTAATCTACGTTCTCATGTTCTATGTCAACGCCTTATCAGCGACTGTTTTGTTTTATGGAAACCGACCTGATTCGATATGTCTATCGAGAATGTCGGTATATAAAATTCTAAATAAATAAAAATAAATAAATGTGAATCTGTTATTTACACTTTCGATATAGAAGGACTAGGGGGCATTCCATGAAGTTAGCAAGTAGTACCTTTAAGACTAATCGGAGAAATGTTTTTTTCACTCAACGCACAATAAGCTCTGGAATTTGTTGCCAGAGGATGTGATTAGTGCGTTAGTATAGCTGGGTTCAAAAAAGGTTGGATAAGTCTTGTAGGAGAAGTCCATTAACTGCTATTAATCAAGTTGACTTAGGGAATAGCCACTGCTATTAATTGCATCAGTAGCATGGGATCTTCTTGGTGTTTGGGTAATTGCCAGGTTCTTATGTCCTGGTTTGGCTTCTGTTGGAAACAGGATGCTGGGCTTGATGGACCCTTGGTCTGACCCAGCATGGCAATTTCTTATGTTCTTATTTCTATTTTAAGATGATTGCAGGTCGCTCGGAACACTACTGCCTGCATACTAACAGGGCTGAATGTAAGGGAGCACTGAGAGGAGAGGATCACCTTGCTGGTGGCTGAAAGGAATCAGTAAGTTTTGCTTGGGAAATTTTTTTTTTTTTTTAAGTATTGGGGCGAAGTAAACTATTGGGTTATATTATTTAGTATGTTTGTGCTTTTAATAGTCAGTATGGCAGCGAATAAACAGAAGTTAGAGTGGTGCTGCCTTGGAGGAAAGTCTCATGATCGGAGAGCATCAACCTGGTGCAGCAGGAAAGGATCCTGTAGCAAGGACCTGCTCTCCAGGTGGTGCATTGTCCTTTCGCACCAAGGATGTGTCTCCAAAGGCTACTGCCCAGGAGAGAAGGGTTAGGTCAGGCGTCATAGTTGGTGATTTGATTATTAGGAATGTAGACAACCAGGTGGCTGGTGGACATGAGGATCACCTAGTAACATGCCTACGCGGTGCAAAGGTGGCGGACCTCACACGTCACCTAGATAGGATTTTAGACAGTGTTGGGGAGGAGCCGGCTGTCGTGGTACATGTGGGCACCAACAACATAGGAAAATATGGGAGGGAGATTCTGGAAGCCAAATTTAGGCTCTTAGGTAGAAAGCAGAGTTGCTTACCTGTAACAGGTTTTCTCAAGGGACAGCAGGATGTTAGTCCTCACATATGGGTGACATCATCAGGATGGAGCCCAATCACGAAATACTTTTGTAAAAGTTTCTAGAACTTTGACTGGCACCTACTGGGCATGCCCAGCATGGCACTAACCCTGCATCCAGCAGTGGTCTCCCTTCAGTCTTATGTATAGTAAAATAGAACGTGTGAAAAATCTACCTTATAAATGGCCTGTGACCGACGGCCTGCAAATGCGCAGTAGAGCGCAGCTCTACTGCGCATGTGCGGGCAAGGACGTCGGTCAGAAAAAAAATGGCGGTGGGGCCGCAGGAGCGGGAGGAGAAGTAGCGGCGCCGCGCGCGCGGTGCCGCTACTTCTCCTCCCCAGATCTTGCCGGCAGATCTCGGGGGGGGGGGTGGGGTCACTGCCGCGCGCGCGGGAGTGACACCCCCCCCCCCCGAGATCTGCCGGCAGGAGCGGGAGGAGTTAATGGAGCCGGGTGAGGTTGCGGGAAGGTCGCGCTTACGGCGCCGGGAGGAAATGGAGGCGGGTGAAGGGAGGGACTGAGTGGGAGGGAGAGGGGGGACTGAGTGAGTGGGGAGGGAGGGGGGGACTGAGTGAGTGGGAGGAGGGAGAGGGGGGACTGAGTGGAAGGGAGTGAGGGAGAGGGGGGGAGAGAGGGAGGGAGGGACTGAGTGAGAGGAGAGGGAGGGTGGAGAGGAGTGGGTGGGGGAGGGGGGTGGTGAAGAGTGAGGGGAGAGAGAATGAGGGGGAGGTGAGAGACAGAGGATGTAGCCCGTTTTAACGGGCTTAACGGCTTGTAGAATAATAAATCGCAAGCTATCCAACTCCGCGGGGTTGGTGGCGGGTATGTTTCGTGAGGACTAACATCCTGCTGTCCTGTGAGAACACCTGTTACAGGTAAGCAACTCTGCTTTCTACCTAAGAGCCTAATTTGGCTTCCAGAATCTCCCTCCCATATTTTCCTATGTCATGTCACAGGACAAGCAGGATGGTAGTCCTCACATATGGGTGAATAAAAAAGCTGAGGATGCCCGCGCATGTACCAAAAACATCCAAAGACGTGCAACAACAGGGGTGGTTCTTTGGATAATGGGCAGCCTGAAAATCCCAGCTGGTGTAGAAGGAAGTTGGTTATTACGCTGAGAATAGATTGCACAGAACAGACTGGCCAAAGATAGAATCTTGTGTGCCAGCTTTGTCCAGGCAATAGTGGCTGCAAAGGTATGGAGAGAACTCCACGTCGCAGCTATCAAGAAGAGGTACAGAATGAAGGTGTGCTACCGACGTTGCCATTGCTCTAATGGAGTGCGCCTTAATGCGTCCCTGGAGTGGAAGGCCCGCTTGATGATAGCAGGAGGAAATAACAGTCCGCTAGCCAGGAGGACAGGGTCTGTTTTCCCACCGGGATTCCCAGCTTAAGTATATCAAAGGAAACAAAGAGCTGGGTGGATTTCCTATGGCTTGCAGTGCGTTCCAAATATAAGGCCAGCAACATTTGCAGTCCAAGGAATGCAGAGCCCTCTCACCAGGAAGTGAGTGGGTTTGGGAAAGAAAGTAGGCAGCACTATGGATTGATTAAATGAAACTCAGATACCACTTTCGGAAGAAATTTAGGATGAGTGTGAAGGACCACCTGATCATGAAGAAATTTCGTGTAAGGGGGGTATGTTACCAGCACCTGTAGCTCACTGATCTGCGAGCAGACGTTAACTCCAGAAGGAAAAGGACCTTCCAAGTGAGATGGCGCAACTCGCAGGAATGCAGAGGCTCAAATGGAGGTTTCATGAGCTGCGCTAATACCACATTAAGGTCCCAAGCCGGGGTCGGTGGACGGAAAGGAGGTTCAGGTGAAGCAAGCCCTTCATTAAGCACACTACCAGGGGCTGCATCGAGATAGACACATCCCCTGTACCCCTATGGAAGGCGGCCACTGCACTTACATTCACCCTGATGGAGGAGGTTTGTAAACCCAACTCTGTGAGATGCCAAAGGTAGTCTAAACTGATTCGTGGGGCAGTAAAAGGATCTAACTCCTTTTGAAGTGCACCACAATGAAAATCTTTTACATTCAGAATGATAAGACCTTCTAGTAGAAGGGCTTTCATGAAGCTACCAGGGACCTGGGATACAGAGTCCGAAAGATTGAGCGGTTGCAGGATCAAACCTTTTCAACATCCAAAGCTGTCAGTGACAAGGCCTGAAGGTTGGGGTGGCACAATTGGGCCGTTCCTCTGAGATATCAGGGACGGAATCCAAGACTAGGGAATCTGCAGACACACTGAGAGATCGCGAAGGATGGGAAACCATGCCTGTCACGGCCAGTAGGGGGCAATGAGCATCATTAGACCCTTGTCCTTGTGTAGCTTCACGAGACGTCTTGCTGATGAGAGGAATGGTGGGGTAGGCATAGAGGAGGCCCTTCTTCCAGGATAGGGCGAAAGCATCCAGAGGTGGAACTGGCGACTGCGATGTAGGGAGCAGAAGTTGTCCACCTTGCGATTCTGAAGTGACGCAAAGAGGTCGATGGTCGGGTACCCCCACTTCCTAAATATTCTGACCGCAACGACAGGGTTGAGGGACCACTCGCGGGGCTGAAATTCCCGACAGATTGTCCACTAGAACATTGTCCACACCTGCCAGGTAGGTCTCTCTGGGAAGCATGGCCTGAGATAGAGCAAAAGCCCAAATCTGTGCTACTGACATAGGACGTAGGATCCGGTTCCTCCTTGCTTGTTGACGTACCACATTGCTACCTGGTTGTCCGTTTGGATCAGGATTGTTATGTTGGAACAAACAATCCCCGAAACGCAGAAGAGAGAGCATATCTGATCGCTCGGAGCTCCAGAAAATGATTTGATGTAGTAATTCCTCTGCCAACCAGGTTTCCCTGAGTCTGCAGGGCGGTTGACATGTGCTCCCCAACCTAGAGTGGAAGCATCGGTCGTTTAAGATTATTTGAGGTTCTGGAGCTTTGAAATGGTAGACCTTGAAGCAGGTGGGAGTCCTGCATCTACCATGCCAGTGAGAGGCGAAGCTGCTTGGTGATATGGACAATGTTGGACATTGGATGATGTGCCTGTGACCACTGGGACTTTAATGTCCACTGCATTACTCGCATGCCAGACAAGCCATTGGGGGTAACATGGACTGAGGATGCCATATGTCCTAGTAAACGAGTAGATGACAAGCTGTTGTGGTTCGGCGAGACTGCATAGCCTGTGCCAGCAATACTAACGTGTGAACTCAGTCCCTGGGAAGAAAAGCCTTTGCTTGGATTTTGTCGAGATCCGCTCCGATAAAGGAGAGGAACTGAGATGGAATCAGGTGAGATTTCTGGATAATTGATTAGAAATCCCCAATTGATAGTAGTAGCCGCATTGTAAGATGGAGGAGTGAAGAACTCTTTCCGATGACTGAGCTCTCAGTAACCAGTCATCCAGGTAAGGACAGACATGAGTGCCCAGTCTTCTTAAGTATGCGGCTATGACTGCCAGACATTTCGTGAAGATACGAGGGGCTGATGCAAGGCCAAATGGAAGTACCTTGTACTGGAAATGTTGGTCTCCGACAAGGAAGCTCAGGTATTTCTGTGAGATGGGGGTAATTGCAATGTGTATGTACGCGTCTTTCAGGTCTAGAGAGCAAAGCCAATCCCCCTGTTGGAAAAGTGGAAGTAAGAAGCCCAAGGTTACCATCCGAAACTTCTCTCTCCGAAGATGTTTGTTTAGAGCCCAAAGGTCTAATATCGGGCAAATACCTTTTGTCTTTTTTGGGATTAAAAAGTATTGGGTATAGAATCCGAGTCCCCTCTGGGAAAAAGGAACCGATTCTATAGCATTCGCTTTCAGAAGAGAAGTTACTTCCATGTGCACAAGAAGATAGTGGTCGGATGGGGTCCACCCCGGCCAAGGTGGACTGTCCGATGGGATGGAGAGGAAGTTTAGATGGTAGCCTTGAGCTATGACCGACTGTACCCACCAGCCTGTGGTGATTTTTAGCCACATGGTGGAGAAGTGGCATAGCTGGCTGCCAACAGGCAGATTTGGCAGAGGGAAATGATCTTAGTTCCCGAGTTGGAAGTCAAAAATCCCACCGCAGGAGTCGGCTGGGCAGGAGGCTGAGTTTTTTGAGCCCGTGGCTGGCATGGTGCAGACTTCTGGAATAGCTGGGATGGGCGAGCCCGTGCCGATGGTGGATAATATCTCCGGACTTTGTACGCTGTTTGTTTAGCTTCTCGTCTGAACGGGCGCTTGGAGGGAGCCGAAAATTCAGCATGAGCAGTCGAGAGCTGATGGAGTGTTTCATTGTGGTCCTTCATTTGGGCTACCATCTCCTGGATTTTTTCACCAAAGATGTTATCCCCTGTGCAGGGAGGTCAGCCAAACGATCCTGTACCTCTGGGTGGAAATCAGAGGACTTCAGCCAAGCCCAACAGCGAGCACTGATACAGCCGCTGATAATCGGGAGGCTGTATCGAAGACATCATACGCCAATCTGACCTCATGTTTTCCAGCGTCAAAGCCTTTTTTAATGATGGAGTTCAGCTGGTCTTGAAGCTGCTCTGGGAGGGACTCAACAAAGTCCTGTAGTTGTTTAAACAGGTTTCGATTGTACTGTGTCTCCGAGAGAATACACAAATTCCAGTTCAATCCAAGGATCTTATTCCAGTATGTGTCAGAACTTTCCAATCCTAGAAGCAATTCGATCACTTGGGATACCAATGCAAAAAATAAAAGCAATGAATTTGCCTTTTTCTTCAAAGAAAAAATTCAAGTAATATTACAAGAACTATCCTTGACTACCCCTCAAAATATTATTTTACCAACTAACCCTTCGGTTAATTGGGCAATCTTTGATCCAGTTTCTTCATTAGAGATAGTAAATCTAATAAAAAAAATGACACCTGCTAATCATCCTATAGACAAAAATGCCTATTAATCATTTGAAGAGTGTACAAGACATTATAGCAAAACCTCTAGCTGATTTGATCAATCTATCACTAGAAGAAGGTTATTGTTCCAGATGATTTAAAATGTGCAATAGTAAAGCCTATTCTGAAAAAAAGCTAATCTAGATCCGGAAGTCCTAGCAAATTATAGACCCAATTTCTATTCTACCTTTCTTGGCTAAACTATTAGAAAAGTAGTTAATCGACAGCTTATGGAGTATTTGGAAGATCATCAGCTGTTATTTCCATCCCAATATGGCTTTCGGAAATCCCACAATACGGAAACTCTTTTAATGTCATTAGTGGATACTATTCAGAAAGGCTTTGATCAAAATACATCATATTTACTAATTTTATTAGATATATCGGCAGCATTTGATACTGTCAGTCATGAAGCACTTATTCTAAGATTGAGGGAAATTGGCCTGCAGGATAAAACACTTGACTGGTTAAATCTTTTCTTATAAATAGATCCTTTAGAGTTAAACTTGGAACAGTGGAATCTGATTTAGTTGATCTCCACACTGGTGTCCCCTCAGGGCTCATCATTGTCACCGACTCTGTTTAATGTCTATATGGCCCCATTATGCAGATTTTTTATCAGGGCTGGGATTGGTACACTATCTGTTTGCAGATGATATTCAGATACTGCTACCTATAAAAGAGTCCCTGGCAGCCACATTAAAACTCTGGGAGGTTTATCATAACTCATTAAACCAACTTCTTAAACATATGTCTTTGGCTTTAAACAAAGCAAAAACCGAAATGTTATTTATCTGTAACAAGGTAACAGAGAAGATAGAGATGGAAATTGCAAATTGTCTCCCTACGTATAAGATCCAACACGATCTTAGAGATCTAGGATGCATCCTTGACTCAGAACTTAATATGAAACCATCAGTTAAGACGATCATAAAAGATGGGTTTCATAAATTACGCGTTTTAAGGAGATTAAAACCGCTATTGCATCCAAATGATTTCCGAACGGTTGTCCAGGCATTAATTTCTACCTAAACTAGATTATTGTAATGCTCTATGGTTAGGAGTACCTCAGTCAATTATCCGCCCGCTCCAACTCTTACAGAATTCTGCTGCGCGACTGTTAACTGATACCAAAAAGTTTGACCACATCTCTCCTGTATTGATGGGTTCTGCATTGGCTACCGGTTCATTTCCGTATACAATATAAATATTTAACACTGATTCATAAAGTCATTTACGGTAGGAATTCCGACTGGCTAAATGCCTCATTGCCGCATTCATGTCCCAATACGAAACTTGAGATCACTCGGACAGGCCTTATTGACTATCCCATCACCTAAATTGGCTCATTTGAGTTCAGTTAGAGAGAGATCCTTGTCTTTGGCGGGACCAAAGATGTGGAATTCCCTGCCTGTTCAGATTCGGTTAGAAGAGAACATAAATAGTTTCAGGAAACAAATAAAGACCTGGCTATTTGAACAGGCCTTTCCCAACCAATCATGATCTTATTTTATTTTTACAGACGGAGCAGCAGTTATAGTAACTATAGCAAGGGGAGAAGGGCGAAATGGGAGATGACTTGATGGACAAGGGTTTGGTGAGGAAGGGTAAACTTATGAATAATAGGGATGACAGGAGGGGTTAAATGCATAAAATGTAGGGTAATTCTACTAGTAATAAATAAATGGGTGGCTTTCTATGATAATTTTGTAATATGTTTTAGTTTAATTATATATTGGCTATGTAAGAAACATCAGGGTATGTTATATGTTTGTGTATTTACTTGAGCTTTGCTACTGCAACTCAACTTTATTGTAAACCGCCTTGAAATGAACTTGAAAGTCGGTATATAAGGATATATAAATAAATAAATAAATAAATATAACTATATTGCAATTATGTTCTTTTACCACTGGTGGGGGCTGGGCTCTGGCTATTACCATATGTTCTTAGTGTTTGCAATGTAATTGGTACAAGGCTTCCAAGGGTTTGATCATCACTCCTGCACACCTAAAGCCTGCAGATCCAGGTTGACTTTATTGAATTAACCCAATGCCAAACTTACAAGTATGAAGGAAGCAATGTTTTGCAGCTTCTCAGCCTCGTCAGAACTGATTTGCCTCCAGGCGCAGGTCACCTAATTCAATTTCCAGATGGACTGTGATCTTTTCATCGTATTTTGAGATGTATGGGAACAGGGATCAGGAAGAGAAGAAAAGGGCCCGTCCCTGCAACCAGGAACTTAATAATAGACCCGACAACCGAAAGAAGCTGCAGAAGGCCGAAGGCTCTGAGGGCATGAGCCTCAGCCAGTTAAAAGCTATAGCAGACCAGGTATGTGGAAATAGAGAAGTGGAAGAGAAAAGAGAGAAGCAAGTAGAGACATGAAGGAGAAAGTGACTGTTAGCCGCCGCTCTCGAGGACACTCGGACGGGAAGGAGCCAAGACAATGGCAGACCGCGAAGAGGAGGGGGAACAAGACCCCACCTTTGGGAAAGAATCAGTGTGCATACTGCAAAAATGAAGGCCATTGGAAGAGAGACTGTGAAGAATGGCAAAAGAAAGACGGGAGCCCTGCAGTGAATACTAACAACAAAAATGGACCTGCACCGACACAAAGGGGCCGAGGAGGAAGGAGATCGGACAACCCCCACTGGCAGATGGCGGGGGAGGCGACAAGGAGCATACAGCCTGAAGAGACCGGGAGGGAAGAATCCCCACTGACCCTCTGGTGGAAATCCACGAGGGAACACAACAAAATCAGAGGCCTGTTGGACTCAGAGGCCAACGATCTGTCATGACTGCACCAATCGGCCCCCCCGACGAAAGAGACTGTTTCTATAGTGGGTGCCTCAGGTCAGGTACTCACTGCCCCTCTGCAGAAAGAATGAACTATACAAGTAGGCGGGACCATGGTATCCCTTATCAGACGGGACCTACTGTGTAAACTACAGACAACATTGAGATTTCAACCAGAAGTTAAAGCCTCCTTCGGGGACCATTCAGTGATACTCATCTGCCCCCTCAGGGAGAAATGGAGAATACTTCCTCAACCAGTCAATACCCAGAAGACACCCCATCATCGACAGAGACGGGATTCGTCCTGGAGGATTAGTCGTGAACGCCCCCCAGTCTGGATCGAACTAAAGCAAGGCGCCCCAAATAGTTAACCAAACCCAATACCCCGTGCCATATGCCGCCAGATGCAGTAATCGGACCAGAAACACCTGAAACAACCAGATCTGAGTGGAACACGCCTCTGTTGCCGGGAAAGAAACCAGATTCCACAGAATACAGATCAGTTCAGGACCTGCAGAAGGTCAACAGCCAGATCATGAAACCTGGTGGCCCTGGTCCCAACCCGTATTCCATCATGGCCCAAATCCCAGCAAGAACTGTGCAGGATTTGAGGAAAGTGAATACTCAAGTAGCAGATTTGTAGCACTCGTGTCAAATCCGTACTCAATCCTGGCTCAAGTTTCTTCTAGTTCCAAATGGTACAGTGTTATTGATCTCAAAGATGCTTTCTTCTCTGTTCCTGTAGCAGAGGAATGTCAGAAATTTTTGCCTTCACTTGAAAAATGCGCAAACTGGAGAAAAGCAGCAGTATACTTAACTCGCCTACCCCAAGGATTTAAAAATTCGCCCACTCTGTTCTCGGAGCAACTGGCCAAGGACCTGAAGATGTACCGGGTCACACATGGGCCAGTTGTTACAATATGTGGATGATCTCTTGAAATTTAGGGAAGCATACCATGAATGTGCGGTATCAACCCTATACTTGTTGAAAACTTTGTACTCGAAAGGGTATCGTGCAAGTAAAAAGAAAGCGCAAATTTATGAAATAAAAGTAGAATATTTGGGTTTTCGTCTCAGAGAAGGCACTCGTCGACTTGGAATCTCTCGTACTAGTTCTATAGGACATCAACCTGTACCGACCTGCAAGAAAGAACTTCGTGCATTCCTAGGAGCCGCAGGATACTGTAGACTTTGGATTGCTAACTATGCAATTTTAGCCCAACCATATATGATAAACTACGAGGAAAAGAATCGGAATCTCATCCCTTCCAGTGGGAGGGACATGAACTAGCAAATCTGCATCAACTGAAAGAAGCCTTGATCTCACCCCCTGCTCTACAACGACTGCTTTCGCTCTGGGCAAAACAAAATACCAAAATTATGACTGCAGTGTACCAGAATAGATTGGTTTTAGATTACCCTCTGGCCCAGGAAGGAGGGTTTGTGGAACATTTAACCTCTCCAATTGTTGTTTACAGGTAGATGACCAAAGCAAGGTTATCCAAGACATCACTGATCACATGGTCAAGATGGCACACGTCCCTGTCCAGCAGTGGAATAGTGCTTGGGATGGGCCAATGGATTCCGTGGTTGGTTTTCCATGATCGGTGGATTTAAGAGCTGTTTGTTATCCTAGCCAGTTTAATTCTGTTTTGTCTTTTAGGACCCTGTATTATTCCTTTCTTGCTCAAATCGCCTTCGTCAGATGATGGAGAACATTGCTGAACGCAAAACAGCCACGCAGTTCCTGTCACTGTACATGTATTCCTCTGAGCCTATAGAACCTGTTTAACCATCCTCATGTTTTATCCTGGGCCATCTTCCCATACATGACAAGTTCGGGCTACAAAGGGGGGTGGAGCCAATAGGGCCCATCCGTCTCAAACCCGTGAAGAAACAATCGGACTGTTTGGGAAATTAGGGCCCTCTGAGAACTCAAATTGCTAATTTTTCTTGTTTCTGTTTCTTTCAGCTCCACAGCTGTGTTGTGATGGTGTGATACTTTTCATAAAGAATGATAAGTATCAAAGGGGGGAATGAAGGGGTCTGAAGGCTTCAACCTGACAGAGGACAACCTGAAACTCCTGCCAAACAGGACTTCATGTACCAGAATTCCCTGCTTCATGATGGGTTACTTACAGTCTGCAATACAGCTGTAATTAGGACATTGAGAAACTCTCTGTCAGCACATTGCACGTTTTCATTTTTTTTTTGGCTTCGCTGTTCTTATTCTCTGATAAGCTTTCACTGCCGTAACCTAGAATAGAACAATGGATGTATTATGTGAAGAGCTGTATTACTATAGACTCGTGAATTCCTTTCCAAAACTGCAAGTCCCGGCAGCCTCTCCTGCAGAACATGGGAGAAGTTTCACGAAAGTTCCAGGGTGTCTAGGGAGGGGGTCAGTAGCCCCTTCAGCCGGAATATGCTTGCTCAGCAATGCTTAGAACGCATGTGTAAAAGATAAGAACTGTAAAGTGCATAAGAGTCTGCTCCTGAAGGGGAGGGGCATGCAGTTGTACTAAGCCTTTGTCTTAGCTGCATCTTGCTGGCAATAAAAGTCTATCTTTACGGATCAGTTGTCTGGGCCCTCCTTTCTGAGATTAGAGACGGTTACAAATCTAACCCATAGCAGTTTTGGATCTATGAGGAAAGTGCATAGTGAAAAAACCCCATGGCCTGACAATGAAGAATTGAGGGGCTGAGGTTATGGAATATGCGCACAGGGACATGTAGGAATTTATTAGAATGTCTGCGCGGTTGCTGGACCGGAAGGTCATTGTGACTGTGGTGTCCAGAAGTGTTGTATAAGGGATTTATGGTAGTGACAGTAATCCCAGGCAGTAATTTTATAGTGAGTCATGAAGAAGTTAGAGCTCATTGTGTGGACTGACTGTAGTTATGCAGCCGTCCATGCAAAGAAAAATATGAATGATGCTGTACTCTGTAGAGAAACAGCAGTCACCGATAAGGATTCAATTGCCGAAGCTGGTTGCAACCGGCAGAGCTTGGGCCTGTAATATTGTTGACTCACCATGAAGCACATAGAAAGATTAGAAGTAATGTGATATGGAAGCATGGTGGCAAGAGATACCATTTTACCTGTGCCTTCTGAAGAAAGTTGGTATTTCTGAGGTCCAGGCTGGGCAGAGAGTAACTAATTCTGTTGAAAGAAAGAATAGTGTAATGAAAACTCCCCAACCCCCCTCCCTCCTGCGCTTTGTAGCATCTGGGGGAGTGTACCGGGAACCTTGGTACAAATTGGGGTGGCCGCTCTGATATCCAGCTAGTTGGGAGACCAGGTGGTGTCTAACTGGCGGGGCTGATGTAATTTGGATATCATGTAAGCTTCCACGGGAGCGTGAGCGGTAAAGTCTTACTTGCATTTTTGTGTGCTGTACAAGGAAAATTGAGACCTGTCGTCAGGCTTCGAGGTGGACTTGCACCTGAGGTAGTACTTGCTGGATCTCGTGTTTAGCAGATCAGCGAATGCATCTGGAACTTTGGCTCTGAATTAGGAACAGAATCCAGAGCATTAATCAGTACAGAGTCCCGTTGCTGAAAGCGGAAGGATGTCCTGATACAATCCCAAAGAAATGATAGAGAGGTTCTCTTGGTATTGTGGCTGACATAGCTGGCAATAGCGATATGTGACACTAATACGGTTCTTGGAAGGTAGATGACCTAGAACTTTTCGAACCATGTGGTCTGAACTAGAGAACACATCTCAATGGGAATGCCACAGAAGCGGGGTACTTTCCATCCGACGTGGATTGCCGAAGGACGAGCCGGTGAAGATTTGCTGGCTCCATGGATTTCAGGAGTCATCGAGGGGTAGCTTGTGAACGTAGACGTCCGTCAACTCTGATGCCTGGTATGGTGGCACAGGTATAGAGGAGACAGGCTGAGCGTGGCTGGCGCTACCACGGTAATGTTTTGTGGAGGGCCACAATCCCCCACCGATGTCAGTTGGGCACGCCTCGGGAACAGGGGAGCCAATTAACAGTTCGTGAAACCGTCCCTCGTCGCAGCAGCTCGATGTCTCGTGACGACAGTGCAGAATTCATCGGAACTCGTTCTGGTGTTTCTGGAGCACCAAGGACTGCCAGCACTGTGCGGAACAGTGGTGATGGCAGTGGTGATGTTCTCCAGCACCGAGAAGGATAGCACCGATGTGCTGGATGGCATCGGTGGCGGACGGTCACCGTGTCGGTGACACTGTGTGCCATGGTGCTCAGCCCGGTCTTTCCCCAGTGCCGAGGTGGATGCCCTCGCTGTCTTGGATGGCGAATGAAGAAGGACTGTCAGCATGCCTGCACTGCTCCTGACACTATGTAGTGTCGTAGGCTAATACGGGGTTTTAATAAGAACCCAAAGCATGGAGCACTGTGTTTAGGCGAGGGCATTATGTGGCGGTGCTATGTCAGTATTGACGGTGTTGATTGCGGCTGAAGCGGCCTCGAGGGTATCGTCAAAAATATATATGAAAAAATGTCGATGACCCGGGCAGAGCTACGATGACAGTGACGGAAGCACTGACAGCATCGGTGTAGGTATCTATGAAAACGCTGTGGCATCGAATAATCGAAAAATATCGTTGGCATCGGAAAAATGATACTGGCATCAACGGAGTCGATGACCGCATCGATAGGAACGTCGAAGACACTGATGGAAACGACGTGGGCGTCGAGGGTATCGATGTATGGAGGTGGGCATCGACGGCAGGGCCATGGGCGTCGACGGTATCAATTGGATCGACATCGGCATGGATGCCATCTATGGAACTGACCTGGCATCGATGCCATCGATGGAACTGATCTGGCATCGATGCCATCGATGGAACTGATCTAGCATCGATGCCATTGACAATGGCATCGATGAAAATGTCCTGGGCATCGATGAAAGTGCCCTGGGTGATGGTGGCATCGATGGAAATGGCCCTGGCATCAATGGAAGTGCCCTGGGCATCCATGGCACTGATGCCATGGACATGGGCACCGATGGATTCGATGTTGGTACTGATGGCCACCGATGGAATCGACCCGGGCACCGATGGCCATCGATGGAAAGGACCTGGGCATCGATGGCATCCATAAAATAAAGGACTGCATCAATGGAAATGACCATGGCATCAATGGAAGTGCCCCAGGCGACGGTGGCATCGATCTGGGCATGGATGGCACAGACGAGACAAAGGTGTGCGTTGATGGTATCCATCCGGGTAATGATGGCACAAATGAAACCCAAGGAAAAATCAGTGCCATGGATGAAAAACATGGATGGCACTGATAGAAATGATGCAGCGACCGATGGTATCAGTGTACCACGGGGGAGGGGGGTGGTACCGATGGCATTTAAGAATCCAAGATGGTCTGAAGGGGATACCGATGGTAGTGATGGGGCATCGACTGCACGAGGGTACCGAGGAAATCGAAGGTCCTGAAATTAACAGGGGCCCTGGCGGCAACAAAAACCGTGGAAGTCCCTGTCCCACTAGCGCTAATAACCAGGCAGAGTGTCACAGAGGGACACTCGCAGGCTATATGTGGCTAACTGAAAACATAGGGAGAGGGAAGGCCGCAGTCGGTTGGCAGGTCAGTGAGGTGACAGGAACCGACCGAAAAACAGGGCATAGTACTCACCGAGCGCCGAATAAATGTACGTGAAGGGAGACCGGTGCAGGGAAAAAGTATTTGTGAAGTAAAAGGTTAAATGTTTCCGTGCGGAAAAAGTGTTAGAATTTCTCACAGAGCTCCTAACCGCTATGCTTACTGCAGAGCGGAAAAAAGAAGACTGAGGGAGACACCTGTGGTTCACAGGGATAATTGCAGGCTGAGCATGCTCAGTGCAGTGTGCCAATGTCAGTCAAAGCTTTATAGAAACTTTGACAGAAAAGTTTTCCGTACGGGGCTCCATCCTGTGATGTCACCCATATGTGAGGTCTACCATCCTGCTTGTCCTGTGAGAAAAACTGTTTCATAGGAGAGAAGGAGTGGAGGCTACAAGTAGCCAATCGTTGAGGTACGGAAATATTTGAATTCCCCGACAACGCAGGTGTGCCACCACTACCGCTCAGCATTTCGTGAATACCCTGGGGGCCAATGAGAGACCGAAGGGAAGGACTTTGTACTGAAATGTTTCTTTCCCATTTGAAAGCATAGGTAATTCCATGATGTTGGATGCATTGGAATATGAGCATATGGATCCTTTAAATCTATGGAGCACATCCAATCCATATGTTGCAGGAAGGGAAGAATTGATTTGAGTGAGGTAATTTTGAATTTCTCCTTTCGAATGTGTTTGTTGAGAAGACGGAGGTCTACAATTGGACGAAGACCTCTGGATTTCTTGGGAATGAGGAAGTATTTTGAATAAAATCCCGTTGGATGATGGGATGGTTGTACTTCCTGTATACAGTGTTGATGAATTAGATGATTGACTTCTTGAAGCAGAGTCTCCCGATGACCACTCTGAGATCTTGCTGTAATTAAGTGCAGAAGACGAGGTGGTAATATGAAGTCGAGGGAATATCAGCGTTGAATTATATTCAAGACCCAAGAATCTCTTGTGATAGTGCTCCATTAAGGAAGAAAAAGAGAAAGTCGACCTCCTACTGTTTGGGCAGGTAGTGGTGGCAGAATTACCTCTAAAAACTCGGTTGATTTTTAGTGGTTTGAGGTTCTGTAGCTGTTCTTGGTTGCCGTTGTGCACGTGGGCGCTGAAGAGGAACTGACTCTTGATAAGGTTGTTGGCAATTTTGTTGATATGGTTGAGGCCTCTCATTGGCCCCCAGTAGTATAAGGCCTATATTGGCGTCTCTGGTAGGGTCTTTTATATGAACTGAATTGATGCTTAGAAGATGAGGAATCATGCTGAGTTAAGGAAAGTACCGCTACTTTTTGTTCCTTTAATTTTGCTACAGTTTCCGTAAGTTTATCGCCAAACATTCACATATAGCACTGGCACGTAACCATGCCAACCTTCTGGCCGCTATAGCATTTTTTTATTTATTTATTTATTTAGGGTTTTTATATACCGGCATTCGAGAACGCAGTCCCATCATGCTGGTTCACATAGAACAGGGGTGCATCATAAACATAAACTAAAAACAGTGTTTTTAGTTTATGTTTATGATGTTTATGATAAGCATTAGCTGTTTATTATGTTTATGATAAGCATTAGCTGTTGTTTTAGCGGAGGTTTTAAATCCTTCATAAACTGAGCGTACAAGGTGTCTCAGTCCTTCCTCCATGTCATGAAATTCTGATGGTAATGTGCCATCTGTAAAATTTTGTTGTAACATTGGCTTTAAAGATTGAAGAGACTCGAAAAGATACTGAACTACATAAAATTGATGATTCTGTATCTTAGCAATAAGGATTCCAGATTGGTATGCTTTACGTCCAAAATCATCAAGACTTTTGTGGTCTTTGCCAGGAGGGTTGTTTGAGTGTAAGCGAGATTTGTGTGCCTTCTGCATAGCTGATTCAACTACGACAGACGCGTGTGGCAACTGTACATTAGCGTAAAAGGGAGAATCCCTCATCCTATACTTTAAGTCCGTTTTTCTCAAAGTAGGAGTTGTGGAATATGGGGAATCCCAAGTCTTTTCCAAAAGAGATTCCAGCACTGGATGTGAAGGGAGTGCTGAAGGTTCAGCAGGTGTGTCGAATATTTTTAAGACACCAAACATCTCCTGCCTAGGGTCAGGTATCTTTGACCTACTTTCTCCAAAAATTGAGAGTATGTAAGATCCTCCGGTGGCGAAACTGGTTCTGGAGGCAAGTCTTGAGGGTCAGACGGGTAGCCAGTTGACTATCCTGGTGATGATTGTGGAGTAGGAGCATCTACTAGTATTGGAGATGGTCTGCTGGGCAATTTCTTTGGTGCTATAGGTGAAGGAGGCGCCTCGACTGGTGAAGCAGGGGCTGGTTGATTTTGCTGCTGAACTGATGATAAAAACTGTGACAAAATAGATGTAACTTGCGTCAGTGTATCAGCAGTTGAAATAGATGTTGATGGTCTGACATCTGGACCTTGACCTGATGGTGGCAAAGTTGTCTTGAGGAAGACCTTGTGCATTTCTTTGGAACGTGCAGAACCCTCATGAAGTAAGGGTGTTACCTCTGCCGTGATGTTGCTGGCGAGGTTCCGCGCGGGACAGGGCGTTCTTGGTCCTGATGGCGGCAGGGCTGGCTCGGCAGCGTCGGCAGTGCAGTCCCGTGCTAATCGGGGTGTTCCCTCCGGCGGTGACGCTAGGATATCCGCGTCGACGTCGGCAGCAAGGTCCCGCGGTATTCAGAGCCAGGACACGCCCCCATGACGTCAGATGCCAACGGGGGATCAGTCTGCGCGGGAACCCGGGCTATTTAAAGAGAGCCTTTTTCCTTTGCTCTCTGCTTCGGCCACCAGTGTTATTGGAGTTCCTGCGATTGGATTTTGCTGTTTTCTCACTGCTCTGACCTGGACTGCCTATTGGATTACCCTGCTTGCTGCCTGCCTACTGGATTATCTGCTTTGGTTCCTGATTGCTTGCTGCCTGCCCTGACCTGGACTGCCTATTGGATTACCTTGCTTGCCGCCTGCCTACTGGATTATCTGCTTTGGTTCCTGATTGCTTGCTGCCTGCCCTGACCTGGACTGCCTATTGGATTAACCTGCTTGCCGCTTGCCTACTGGATTATCTGCTTTGGTTCCTGATTGCTTGCTGCCTGCCCTGACTTGGACTGCCTTTTGGATTATGCTGTATTTCTCCCGTTCTGTGTTCCTCCTACAGAAGGTAAGCGGTCTACAACTGTGGTTCCACTAAAATCTGAGCAGCAGTCGTAACAGTTGGCCGAAGCCATGGAACCAGTTGACCTGACCGCTCTACAAGCCATCCCCGGGATGGCTAATAAAATTCAACAACAACAGGGGGTCCTGGACCAAGTAACAGGGGTCTTGGATCGATTGGTCGCCCGTATGGATGCCCTAGCCCATATTCCGACAGGGCCAGTAACCAGCACGGTGGTTACCCCTAACCCCATCAGGGTACCTCCTCCGCCTCGCTTCAATGGAACTGCAGCCTTATGCAGAGGCTTTATTAACCAATGCCAAATGCATTTTTTCATTACAACCAGCTTCTTTTCCTAATGATTAAAACTAAGACTACCTTCATCCTGTCCTTATTGGAGGGACCAGCTCTGGCATGGGCCTCCCCCTTGTGGGAGAGAGATGACCCTATTCTCAATACCCTGGATCGATTCCTAAAAGAATTTCGTCTTATCTTCGATGAGCCAGGACGTTCTACCTCAGCAGCTAATGATCTGCTCCAGATCAAACAAGGTTCACGATCGGTAGGAGAATATGCCATTCAGTTCCGAACCTTAGCAGCAGAACTCGCTTGGGGGAAAGATAGTCTCACTGCCATCTTTCGACAAGGTCTCGCAGAGAATATAAAGGATCAATTGGCTGGCAGAGATCCTCCGGAGACTTTAGAAGAATTAATCCGGCTAGCCATCCGACTGGATTTACGTTTTCAAGAAAGGATGTGAGAGCGAGCCGCTACTCGAAGAACTTTTCGTCTGGCTCCTACCTTTCAGCAACCCATGGTTGTTCCACAGACCACCCAGGCATCAGGGGATACGGAGGAACCGATGCAAATCGATAGATTTCGGTTGACTCCAGAGGAACAGAATCGTAGAAGAGTACGGAATCTCTGCTTATATTGTGCGGGAGCAGGCCATTTTATCAATAAATGCCCCAACAAGTCGGGAAACTTCCGGACCTAGGACTCTTATTGCCTACAACTATTTGGCTGAACGAGGAATCATTGCACTTCCAAGCCTTCATAGATTCAGGGGCGGCTGGTAATTTCATTCAGGAACATCTGGTTCAGAGATATCGGATTCCGGTTGAATCTTTACCCATTCCTCTTTCAGTTACATCAGTATCAGGTCAATCCGTGGGGATGCGTATTTCTTATATCACCAAACCCCTGCTGCTCAGTAGTGGTCTCCTTCACCAGGAACACACTCAGTTGTATGTCCTTCCCTCCTCAGTTAATCAGATAATATTGGGTTTGCCCTGGTTGCGGCTTCATCAGCCTCACCTAGATTGGGCTTCTTTACACCTTACTGCATGGAGTCCATTCTGTTTTCAGAACTGTCTTAAGGGTCTTCCGAAGATTCTACTTCAATCCACGCAACTCTCTTCTGGCATTCCTGCTCCTTATCAAGATTTTGAGGATGTTTTCAGTAAACAACATGCAGAATCCTTACCACCCCACCGACAGTATGATTGTGCTATTGAACTTCTTCCCGGGAAAAGTCCGCCTAAAGGACGAATTTACACCTGATCAGAGCCAGAATCCACAGCCTTACGTCAGTACATCGAAGAAAATTTAGCTCGAGGTTTTATCCGACCCTCAACATCCCCCACGGGAGTGGGTTTCTTTTTTGTCAAAAAAAAGGATGGGTCTTTAAGACCTTGCATTGACTACCGTGGACTTAACAATATCACCAGAAAGAACAAATACCCAATTCCTCTCATCTCTGAATTATTTGACCGGATCAAAGGAGCGCAAATTTTTACTAAATTAGACTTACGGGGGGGGCCTACAATTTGATAAGAATTCGAGAGGGAGATGAGTGGAAGACCACGTTCAATACCCACGACGGACATTATGAATACCGGGTTATGCCCTTTGGACTTTGTAATGCCCCTGCTGTATTTCAGGTCATGATAAACGACATTTTTCGTGATATCCTCTACTCGCATGTCATTGTCTACCTGGACGACATATTGATTTTTTCGCATACCCTGCCACAGCATCTGATTCATGTATGCCAAGTCTTACAACGTCTCCGGGAACACAAATTGTTCGCCAAATTGGAAAAAAGTGTATTTCACAAACACCAATTACCATTTCTCAGGTATATTGTTTCCAACAAAGGATTATCTATGGATCCTGACAAACTCAAAGCCATTCTAAATTGGCCCCAACCTGTGGGGTTAAAAGCTTTACAAAGGTTTCTAGGATTCTCCAATTATTATAGACAGTTTATTTCCAATTTCTCTTCCTTAGTGGCACCTCTCACTAAAAAAGGAGCGTCCATACAGAACTGGTCGGAGGAAGCGGTCTTGGCTTTTCAACGCTTGAAAGAGGAGTTCACCAAAGATTTATGTCTCCGACGGCCCGATCCCACCAAACCTTTTACTCTCGAAGTTGACACCTCAGCAGTAGGTGTGGGGGCAGTTCTTCTACAGAGGACGGAGGAGGATCAATGGGTGACATGTGCCTTCTTTTCCAAGAAATTTTCCCCCGCGGAAAGGAATTACACCATTGGCGACCGGGAACTTTTAGCTATAAAATTGGCCTTTGAAGAGTGGCACCACGTCCTGGAAGGCGCTCGACATATCGTCACAGTTTATACAGATCATAAAAATCTTGAATATTTGGCGACAGCCCAGCGATTGAATCCGCGGCAGGCCCGATGGGCACTTTTTTTTAGCAGATTTAATTTTATTCTGCATTTCCGGCCTGCCCAGAAGAATGTGAGGGCAGACGCTCTTTCCCGAAGCTTTGATCTTGATTTATTTTATTTATTTATTTAACACTTTTCTATACCGACCTTCATGGTGGAGACCATATCAGGTCGGTTCACATCGAATAGGGGAACTGAACCAAGAACAGTAACCAAAAACAAAAGGTTGAACATGAAAAAGCAAAGTTACATTTAACAGGGAAATTAAACTTGGAGGCATAGACTGCTGGAAGGAAGGAAAGGCTAGAGATAGCGGAGAAATTATTAGAATAAACAGAGCAGTCAGGAGGCTCTTATTCTGGGCTTAGGGGTAAAATGGAAATCCATTGCTCCTAAAGGAAGTTCTGTTGATGACGCTCCGGAACCACCTCGATACATCATAGATACCGCTCACATCCAGCTGGCTGCCACCTTCACGGTTCCGATAGGGAGAACCGTCGTTCCCAAACGGTTACGATTAAAGGTACTTCGCTGGTCCCACGATGATCAGTTAGCGGGACACCCCGGGGTTTCTCGTACTAAGGAACTTCTCTCCAGACATTATTGGTGGCCGAGATGGGAGACGGACGTCAAGAACTATGTGAACTCTTGTTCCGTCTGTGCGGCCCAGAAGACGCCACGACGAAAACCCCTGGGATTGTTGCAGCCGCTCCCCATTCCCACTTCTCCGTGGACACATATTGCCACCGACTTTATCACGGATCTTCCGGCTTCCAACGATCCACCACCATCTGGGTGGTGGTGGATCGTTTCTCCCGGATGGCGCATTTCATCCCCCTACCTGGGTTGCCCTCTGCATCTGACTTAGCCCATCTTTTTCTGCATCATATTTTTCGTCTCCATGGGCTTCCGCTCAGCATTGTATCCGATAGAGGGGTACAGTTTACGGCTCAATTCTGGACTAATCTCTGCAAACTTCCACGAGTTAAACTTGAATTTTCCTCAGCCTACCATCCTCAGTCCAATGGACTTACTGAACGGACGAATCAATCTGTAAAGACGTTTCTTCGAGCCTATGTCAATCAACGACAAGATGATTGGGCTTCTCTACTGGTCTGGGCAGAGATGTCCCATAATAATCATTCATGTCCCATAATAATCATTCATTAATACGTTCATGAACATATCCCTGAGGAAGTCTGCTACGGCGGACGAAACGAGATCGTCGTCGGGTGATTGATCATATAAATAGATTCCAATTTTACACGTGTTATACACTGAGAGGGAGTACGTTGTATACTATATGAAATGGTTACAAGAAATTTATTGATATATTAATCATGTTGAGGTATTTTTTATGTTAGTGAACTGTATGCGTATGATTAGTATGAATGGGGGTAACGAATGAGTGAGTGGTTTTTACTATAGATTGTCTAGCTAGGAGTTCCTATGTATTAGAGGAGGATGATTCATATGAAAAGTGTTTAATAAAAAAGACTTACTTGTAGAATATAATATTTTGTATAGGACCTCTGATTGCATATTTCACTTCCATAATAATCATGTGCATCAAGCTACTGGCAGATCTCCCTTTTTCCTTGTGTTTGGCAGGCATCCGCATCTTCCTTTGCCCATCAGTGCCTCCTCCAATTGTCCTGCGGTTAATGCCACAGTTGCCTCCATGACCAGATTGTGGACAGAGACGCGGGCATTGCTGGTCAAACACGCCGCCACTATGAAGGCTCAGGCGGATAAGCGACGGAGTCCGGCTCCTCATCTCCAATGTGGAGACCTTGTCTGGTTAAGCACCCGCCACCTTCGCTTGTAGTTACCGTCCGCAAAATTTGCCCCTTGCTTCATTGGGCCCTTTCCTGTCAAGCAGCAGATCAACGCGGTCACGTATAGACTATGTTTGCCGTCCTCCTTGCGGATTCATAACGCATTCCATATATCATTACTTAAACCTGCCGTTATGTCATGGCCTCAGAGACGACGGAGGACCAATATACCCATAGTACCAGATGATGATCAATATGAAGTACGGGAGATCTTGGATTCTAGAAGAGTTAAAGGGCAACTTCAATATCTAATCTCTTGGAAAAACTTTGGGCCTGAGGAGAAAGCAAATGTTGCTTACCTGATGTAACAGGTGTTCTCACAGGACAGCAGGATGTTAGTCCTCACAAATGGGTGACATCGAGGATGGAGCCCAACCACGGAAAACTTCTGTCAAAGTTTCAGGAACTTTGACTGGCCCCTACTGGGCATGCCCAGCATGGCACTAACCCTGCAGCCAGCAGGGGTCTCCCTTCAGTCTTGTTTCAAAGCTACAGGCAGTGCCGAAAAATAAAATAAAAACGAACCCAACACGGGTGGCGGGCGGGCGGGGTGGCGGGCGGGTTTCGTGAGGACTAACATCCTGCTGTCCTGTGAGAACACCTGTTACATCAGGTAAGCAACATTTGCTTTCTCACAGGACAAGCAGGATGGTTGTCCTCACAAATGGATGAGTACCGAGCTGAGGATGTCCTAACGTGCACCAAATGTACCCAACGGCGTGCAACAGGCACAACAACTGGGGTGGAATTTGGGAGAGGGCATCCGCACCCTACCGGGAAGGTGGAAGGGTGTTGGTACATCATGTTGGAAAAAGGTTACGCAAGACAGATTGGCCGAAGATGGAATCCTGTCTTCCAGCTTTGTTAAACAATAGTGGGCTGCAAATGTATGGAGAGAACTCCAGGTTGCAGCCTTGCAGATGTCAGGAAGCGGCACCGATCGAAGGTGTGCTACTGAAGTCGCCATGGCCCTCACAGAGTGTGCTTTAAAACGGTCTTGAAAAGGAATGCCAGCTTGCTGATAGCAGAAGGAGATGCAATCCGCCAACCAGGAGGAAAGAGCCTGCTTACCCACAGGTTGCCCGAACTTGTTAGGATGGAAAGAGACGAATAATTGAGTGCTCTTCCTGTGGGCAACTGTACGGTCTAGATAAAAAGCTAGAGCCTGTTTACAGTCTAGGGTATGCAGAGTTTGTTCCCCGGAGTTGGAGTGGGACCTGGGAAAGAAGATAGGTAGTATGATGGATTGATTTATATGAAACTCCGAAACTACCTTAGGTAAAAATTTAGGGTGAGTGCGGAGCACCGCCCGGTCCTGCAGGAGTTTAGTGTAAGGCGGATAGGTAACTAGGGCCTGTAATTCACTAACCCTGCGAGCTGAAGTGATAGCCAAAAGGAATAATACTTTCCATGTGAGATATTTTAAGTCACAGGAGTAAAGAGGTTCGAAAGGTGGTTTCATAAGGCGACCAAGAACCAGGTTAAGGTCCCAAGATGGGGCCGGAGGACGTAAAGGTGGCTTCAAATGGAGCAAGCCTTTAAGAAAGCGTGTTACAAGGGATTGTACTGAAATAGGGACACCCCCGATACCTTTATGGAAGGCGGCTACCGCACTGACATGCATTCTAATGGAAGAGGTCTTTAGACCTGATTCTGATAGATGCCAGAGATAGTCCAAGAATTTAGAGATTGGACAGGAAAGGGGATCAAGGGACTGAGAAGTGCACCATGATGTATACCTTTTCCATTTGTAGGAATAAGATTTTCTTGTGGAAGGCTTTCGTGAAGTGATCAGGACACGAGAAACTGAATCTGAAAGGTTAAATGGCTGAAGGACTAACCTTTCAACATCCATGCCGTCAGGAACAAGGCTTGGAGGTTGGGATGGAGGAGGCATCCGTCGTTTTGAGTGATCAGATGCGGGTCCTTTCCCAGAGGAATGTGCCTGTGGATGGAGAGATCCTGGAGTATGGGAAACCACACTTGGCTTGGCCAGTGCGGTGCTATCAGGATCATAGTTCCCCTGTCCTGACGCAGCTTCACAAGAGTCTTCGACAGAAGAGGAAGTGGAGGGAATGCTTAGAGCAGACCGGTTGTCCACGTGCGGGAGAATGCATCCCTCGGCCAAGAGTGCTGGCTCCGAATGAGAGAGCAGTAATTGTCTACTTTGTGGTTCTGAGGGGACGCAAAGAGGTCTATGTGGGGATAACCCCATTTGTGAAACAGCGAGGTCGCTACCAAGGGATTGAGTGACCATTCGTGTGGTTGGAAGACACGGCTCAGCTGGTCTGCCAATACATTGTCTACTCCCGGCAGGTAGGTGGCCCTGAGGTACATGGAGCGGGAGAGGGCTTCTGCCCAAATCTGCGCAGCTTCCTGACACAGAAGGAAGGAGCCTGTGCCTCCCTGCTTGTTTATGTACCACATGGCCACCTGGTTGTCCGTCTGAATTAAGATTGCGTGGTTCGATAGGCAATCCTGAAAAGTCCTGAGAGCATAGCGAATTGCTCGCAGCTCCAGGAAATTTATCTGGTGTTTGGCTTCCTCTAGTGACCAGAATCCTTGAGTTTGTAGATTGTTTACATGGGCTCCCCAACCGATGTTGGAAGCATCGGTGGTGAGGATTACCTGAGGGTCTGGTGGAAGAAAAGGTAAGCCCTGTAGGAGGTTGAATTGATTTGTCCACCAGGCAAGAGACAGACGGAGTGCATCGGTGATGTGAACAATGGAGGACAGAGGCTGAACAGCTTGGGTCCATTGTAATCTCAGAGTCCATTGCGTGACTCTCATGGCCAGACGGGCCATGGGAGTCACATAAACTGAGGAGGCCATGTGTCCCAGTAGAATGAGGAAGTGGCGAGCTGTAGCTGTAGGTTGAGACTGCAGCTGGCGAGCTAGGGACACAAGGGTTTGAACCCGTGGATGAGGAAGGAAGGCTTTTGCCTGTAAGGTGTCCAAGTCTGCCCCAATGAAGGATAAGGTTTGAGATGGGACTAAGTAGGATTTCTCGTAATTGACAAGAAACCCTAGAGAAAGCAGAGTTTGAATTGTTAGGGTCAGGGAGGACCGAGCAATTTGCTGGGTTGGGGCCCTGATTAACCAATCGTCCAGGAAGGGGTAGACGTGGACTCCTTCCTTCCTGAGAAAAGCTGCAACCACCACAAGGCATTTGGTGAAAACTCGTGGTGCGGATGCCAGGCCGAAAGGGAGCACTCGGTATTGGTAGTGATTTCGGCCTACTAAAAAACGGAGGTATTTGCGATGAGACTGAGCTATCGCAATGTGAGTATAGGTATCTTTTAGGTCTAGAGAGCATAGCCAGTCCCCTCTTTGCAGCAGAGGGAGAAGCGAGCCCAGGGTTACCATCTTGAACTTCTCTTTGTGAAGGTACTTGTTGAGGGCTCGTAAGTCCAGGATTGGTCGAAATCCTCCTGACTTTTTTGGGATCAGAAAGTACCTGGAGTAGAACCCTAGTTCTTGTTGAGAGGGAGGAACGGGTTCTATAGCGTTTGACTGGAGGAGAAGGGAAACCTCCTGCTCTAGAAGAATAGAGTGATCGGTGAGTCTCCATGCCTGCAGGGGTGGGGAGTCCGAAGGGAGAGTCAGAAAGTTGAGGTGGTAACCCTGTGCAATTATCGCTATCACCCATTGATCTGTGGTGATATGTTGCCATTTTTCTAGAAAGTGGCTTAATCGACCTCCTACTGGTATAGTTGGAAGAGGGATTTGGCATCTGCTCTCTAATTGAAAGTCAAAAACCCGATGCAGGGCCAGGTTGTGGAGCTGTTGCGGGTTTTTGTTTTCGAGACTGACGAGGCTGAGTTTTATGGTAAGGCCTCGCAGGCCTAGACTTGGCTAGTGGGGGATAATACTTCCGTGGACGGAAGAATGACTTTTTTGAGTCCTTCTTAAATGGTTGTTTAGAAGGCAAGTCAGAAGGAATAGATGAGAGCTGTTTAAGTGTCTCATGATGATCCTTCAGTTCTGCAACAATTTGTTGAATTTGCTCACCAAATAAATTATCCCCTAGACAGGGCAAATCAGAGAGCCTGTCCTGAACTTCCGGGCGAAGGTCAGACGACTTAAGCCAAGCCCAGCGTCTGGCAGAGATGGCCGTAGCAGAAAGTCTAGTGGAAGCATCAAAGATGTCATAAGCTGTTCTTATTTCATGCTTCCCAGCTTCAAACCCTTTATTTAGTAGGGACTGAAGCTGTGGCTGGAACTGTTCTGGTAAGGCATCTGAGTACTCCTGCATCTGTTTCAGGATGACCCTATTGTATTGGGTCATATACAATTGATAAGAAGCTATTCTGGAAATTAGCATAGCTCCTTGGTATACTTTCCTACCTATATTATCTAGGAATTTATTTTCCTTAGTAGGAGGTATGGAAGAATGTGGCTTTAATCTTTTAGCTTTCTTTTGAGCTGATTCTACCACAACAGAGTGATGATCTAATTGTGGTTTCTGAAAGCCAGGTGCTGACTGTACAAGATAAGTAGAGTCAGCTTTTTTGTTCACTGGAGCAACAGAACCAGGAGATTCCCAATTCTTTTTTTAGAAGGTGTAGAAAAACCTGATGAATTGGAATAGAGGTGATGACTTTAGGGGCATCCAAGAATTGGAGCAACTCCATCATCTGGTGCCTGTCATCTTGTTCTGATTGAAGCTGAAAAGGGATCAACTCCGACATGTCCTTCACAAAATTTATGAAAGAGAGGTCCTCAGGGGGAGAACGCTTTCTACTCTCCGCAGGAGAGGGTGGTGAAGGCAAATCATCGGTGTCAGTAGAGGTATCATCACCCCAGGTGTCATAAGGATCAGGCTGCTGACCTGTAGGACCATGAGGGGGCTGTATACCTGAAGGCCCCGGTTGAGGCTCCGAGAGATTCGAAGGAATTACCGGGGGCATCGAGAATTTCCTCGATGGAATCGGTGCCGGCATCGGTGCCGTCATCGAAAATCTCGGTGGAGCTGATGTGCGTATCGCCCCCGAGGAATGTATCGGTGGCGAGGGACGACAAGGCACCGATGGAACTACCCCCGAAGGGAGAATTCGATACGGTGTTTCTCCACCTGATGAGAAGGCTGTCGGTGACCCGGGTGTTGCCGGTGGAAGGGCATTCATAAGCGCTTCCATCCGAGCAAGCAGCGGTGCCAGTGCTGCTGGAATCGGGTCGGTGACCGGTTCCACTCTCGGTGCTGGGGTCGGTGCCGAAGGAGTCTGGAACCGTAGCATCGCCTTATCGATGGCCTCCTGGACCAGCCGGTCCAGTTCTACCCGGAGACCTGGGGTAACAAGACCCGGCTCTACGGGAGAGGGAGGCTGAGGCTGAGCCGGAGGGACCACCGTCACCGGTGGAATCGTGGCTCCCAAACCCTGGAGGGGTGAGGGTTGCCTCGGTGTCTGCGAGACAGGAGTGGACGTTGCCACTTCTGGTCGAGACTTCTTTGACGGAGGCTCGGACAGCATGGAGGTCGATGACTTCGATTCCTCGACGGTCCGAGACTTATGACGTCGATGGCGATGTTTGTCTTTCCGATCCCCTCGATCTTCGGGGGAAGGGACAGGCGTCGATGGCCATGAAGACGTCGATGGCGGACGGTCACCGGGAGGCTGTCGATGACGATGGGACTTCGACGGTGCCGGTTCCGATGACGTCGATGCAATCGATGGCGTCGGAGTATGAGCATGGAAAAGGAGTCCCATCTTCTCCATTCTAGCTTTGCGACCTTTTGGTGTCATTAAGGCACATTTGGTGCAAGTCAGGACAACATGCTCACTCCCTAAACACAAAACACAGACTCTATGTGGGTCTGTGATGGACATAGTATGTGTGCAGTCCGGGCACCGACGGAACCCCAACGCCATGGCCATAGGCCAAAAATTTAGCCGCGGGATGGTCGACTGCCAACAGGCCTCGAGGGCCAAATTCGACCGTAGTCGACAAAAACGACGACAAAAAACTTACCGAAGTACCGCGGAGTAAAAATTGAAGAAGGGAGACCCCTGAGGGGCAATTTTTTCTTCAAGAATAAAGTTGAAGAGATTCCTGTCAGGAATGTGGTAAGAGCTCCTTAACCGCGTGGCAACTGCTACGCGGAAAAAAGAAGACTGAAGGGAGACCCCTGCTGGCTCCAGGGTTAGTGCCGTGCTGGGCATGCCCAGTAGGGGCCAGTCAAAGTTCCTGAAACTTTGACAGAAGTTTTCCGTGGTTGGGCTCCATCCTCGATGTCACCCATTTGTGAGGACAACCATCCTGCTTGTCCTGTGAGAATACTTGGGAGCCTTCGTATAATATACAGGCTCCTCGTTTACTTAAAAAATTTCATCTTCATTTTCCTTACAAACCTGGACCTGGGAAGACGAGAGGGGGGCCTTGCAGGGGGGGTACTGTTACCTCTGCCGCGATGTTGCCGGCGAGGTTCCGCGCGGGACAGGGCGTTCTTGGTCCTGATGGCGGCAGGGCTGGCTCAGCAGCGTGGTCCCGTGCTAATCGGGGCGTTCCCTCCGGTGGTGATGCTAGGATATCCGCGTCGACGTCGGCAGCAAGGTCCCGCGGTATTCGGAGCCAGGACACGCCCCCATTATGTCAGACGCCGACGGGGGATCAGTCTGCGCGGGAACCCGGGCTATTTAAAGAGAGCCTTTTTCCTTTGCTCTCTGCTTCGGCCACGAGTGTTATTGGAGTTCCTGCGATTGGATTTTGCTGTTTTCTCACTGCTCTGACCTGGACTGCCTATTGGATTACCTGCTTTGGTTCCTGCCTACTGGATTATCTGCTTTGGTTCCTGATTGCTTGCTGCCTGCCCTGACCTGGACTGCCTATTGGATTACCCTGCTTGCCGCCTGCCTACTGGATTATCTGCTTTGGTTCCTGATTGCTTGCTGCCTGCCCTGACATGGACTGCCTATTGGATTAACCTGCTTGCCGCTTGCCTACTGGATTATCTGCTTTGGTTCCTGATTGCTTGCTGCCTGCCCTGACTTGGACTGCCTTTTGGATTACGCTGTATTTCTCCCGTTCTGTGTTCCTCTTACAGAAGGTAAGCGGTCTACAACTGTGGTTCCACTAAAATCTGAGCAGCAGTCGTAACAAAGGGGTCTTGGATTAAGGATCTAGTACAGGGATAAGATGTTGTAGAAAGACCTGAGAGAAATTCAGATGAGTGAGAAGAATTCTCTGAGAATCTTGCAGGAGACAAGGAGTCCTCTAATTCTACTAGCAATAATGGAGATGGACTTCTAGGTCGGTTTTGTCCCGTGATATGTTTTTTAAATTGCTTTCCAGCAATTGCCCCAATGTGTTGATGCCCCTCTGATGCGGAATACGCATGTTGCTTCAGTGCGTCGGTAGAATGACGCTGTTCCGATGCATCGGTAGAACGACGCTGTTCCCAAGCGTCAGGAGTTGGACGTTGCACAGATGCGTAGGGATGCGCTGGGAGTTGGAAGTTGCGCTGATGCGTCGATGGGTCAGTGATATGCTGGCGGATCGATGCTGCGCCGATGAGTCCGCGGGTTGATGATGCGTTGAAGCGTTGGCGGGTCGATGGTGCGCCGATGGGTTGGCTCGTCCGCTATGCTCCGGAGTTCGATGGCGTATCGACGCGTCCAACGTAGGATGCGGGTTCGGCGCGTCTCTTGCGCCTTGCTCCGAAGGATTTTTATTTTTTAACTTTTGTTTCCGACTTGGAGGGTCAGCAGAGGTGGCCCTCCTATGGGCATGTGTTTTCTGCTTTGATTTCGGTCCTGGAGCCGACCTGGCAGAAGCATCAGAGGGGGCATACGAGCCCGCAGCTTCCTCTGTAAGTTGTGCAATCTGCACAGCTCTCTGGCGCTGTGCCCTTGGGGACATCCATCCACAATCTGAACAATTTGCCTGATCATGGCGTGGGCCGAGGCAAATGTAACACTTCAGATGTCTGTCAGTTAGACATTATTTTTCCACAGACACAGAATTCAAACTTTGGACATGGCATAATGAGAAAATCCTGTGAATTTCTGAGAAGTTTGAAAAGATTTATGTAAGTTTTTCTCCTCACAATAACTTTTCCTCACAAGAGCTAAGAGCTCCGTGTGCGATTAGTCGTGCGGAAAAAAACAGACTGAGGAGCCTCGAGCACAGGCATAAGGATGGGCAGGAGGGAGCTCCCTCATCAAAAGACTTTGGGTGATCTTAGAGAGCTCCGCCACCTAGTGGCACGGAGGACATACCTAGACAGCATGGCTAATTCAGCTGCTTATCTATGGGAAAACAGGTGTTCTCACAGGACAGCAGGATGTTAGTCCTCACATATGGGTGACATCATCAGGATGGAGCCCAATCACGGAAAATTTTTGTCAAAGTTTCTAGAACTTTGATTGGCACCTACTGGGCATGCCCAGCATGGCACTAACCCTGCATCCAGCAGGGGTCTCCCTTCAGTCTCATGTATAGTAAAAAGAGTGTGCGAAAAATAAAACAACAAATCGCAAGCGTACCCAACTCCGCGGGGTGGTGGGTGGGTTTCGTGAGGACTAATATCCTGCTGTCCTGTGAGAACACCTGTTACAGGTAAGCAACTCTGCTTTCTCACAAGACAAGCAGGATGGTAGTCCTCACATATGGGTGAATAACGAGCTTTGCGGATGATACAAAATTATTCAGAGTAGTTAAATCACAAGTGGATTATGACACATTACTGGAGGACCTTGCAAGACTGGAAGATTAGGCATCCAAATGGCAGATGAAATTTAATGTGGACAAGTGCAAGGTGTTGCATATAGGGAAAAAGAACCCTTGCTGTAGTTACACGATGTTAGGTTTCATATTAGGAGCTGCCCCCTAGGAAAAAGATCTAGGCATCATAGTGGATAATACTTTAAAATCGTCGGCTCAGTGTTCTGCAGCAGTCAAAAAAGCAAACAGAATGTTAGGAATTATTAGGAAAGGAATGGTTAATAAAACGGAAAATGTCATAATGCTTCTATATTGCTCCATGGTGAGACCTCACCTTGAATACTGTGTAGAATTCTGGTCGCTGCATCTCAAAAAAGATATAGTTGCGATGGAGAAGGTACAGAGAAGGGCAACAAAAATGATAAAGGGGATGGAACAGCTCCCCTATGAGGAAAGGTTGAAGAGGTTAGGGCTGTTCAGCTTAGAGAAGAGACGGCTGAGGGGGGGATATGATAGAGGTCTTTAAGATCATGAGAGGTCTTGAACGAGTAGATGTGAATCGATTATTTACACTTTTGAATAATAGAAGGACTAGGGGGCATTCCATGAAGTTAGCAAGTAGCACATTTAAGACTAATCGGAGAAAATTCTTTTTCACTCAACGCACAATAAAGCTCTGGAATTTGTTGCCAGAGGTTGTAGTTAGTGCAGTTAGTGTAGCTGGGTTCAAAAAAAGGTTTGGATAAGTTCTTGGAGAAGTCTATTAATGGCTATTAATCAAATTTACTTAGGGAATAGCCACTGCTATTAATTGCATCAGTAGCATGGGATCTTCTTAGTGTTTGGGGTAATTGCCAGGTTCTTGTGGCCTGGTTTGGCCTCTGTTGGAAACAGGATGCAGGGCTTGATGGACCCTTGGTCTGACCCAGCATGGCAAGTTCTTGTGTTCTTATGTTGATGCCCGCGCATGTACCGAAAACACCCAAAGACGTGCAACAAGCACAACAACAGGGGTGATTTTTGGAGAACGGACAGCCTGAAAATCCCAGTGGACTGTTGTAGAAAGTTGGGTAAGGTGAGAACAAATTGCGCAGAACCGACTGGCCAAAAAGAGAATCTTGTGCGCCAGCTTTGTCCAGGCAATAATGGGCTGCGAAGGTCTGGAGAGAACTCCAAGTAGCATCCCTGCAGATGTCAGCAAGAGGCACAGACCGAAGGTTTGCTACCGACGTTTCCATTGCTCTAATGTAGTGCGCTTTAACGCGTCCCTGTAGTGGAAGGCCTGCTTGTTGGTAGCAGAAGGAAATATAGTCCGCCAACCAGGAGGACAGGGTCTGCTTTCCCACCGGGATACCCATTTTAATTTTATCAAAAGAGACAAATAGCTGGGTGGACTTCCTATGGCCTGCAGCGCGTTCCGAACAAAAGGCTAACGCACGGTTGCAGTCCAAGGAATACAGAGCCCGCTCACCTGGATGTGAGTGGGGTTTCGGAAAGAAAGTAGGCAAAACTCTAATGGAAAAGGTTTGTAGACCCGACTCAGAGAAGTGCCAGAGGTAGTCTAAAAACTGAGTTGTGGGGCAGGTAAAAGGGTCTAACTCTTTTGAAGTGCACCACAATGAAAATCTTTTCCATTTAGAATGGTAAGATTTTCTAGTAGAAGGCTTTCGTGAAGCTATCAGGACCTGGGATACAGAGTCTGAAAGATTGAGAGGCTGCAAGATTAGCCTTTCAACATCCAAGCTGTCAGTGACAAGGCCTGAAGGTTGGGATGGCACAGCTGTCGGCTCTTCTGGGATATCAGGGACGGATCTGTGCCTAGCCGAATTTGCAGACGCATTGAGAGGTCACAAAGGATGGGGGAACCATACCTATCATGGTTAGTAGGGGGCTATTAGAATCATTAGGCCCCTGTCTCTGCGTAGCTTCCCAAGAGTCTTGCTGATGAGAGGAAGTGGTGGGTAGGCATAGAGGAGGCCTGTCGCCCAGGAAAGTGCGAAAGCGTCCCTTGGTGGTGTTTTGTGACTGCGATGTAGGGAGCAGAAGTTCTCCACCTTACAATTGTGAGCCGATGCAAAGAGGTCGATGCTCAGATACCCTCACTTTTGAAATATCCAGTCCGCCACTGCGGGGTTGAGGGACCACTCATGGGGCTGAAATGTACAACTGAGTTTGTCCGCTAGAACATTGTCCACACCCACCAGGTAGGTCGCTCTCAGTAGCATGGCAAGAGAGAGAGCTAAGGCCCAAATTTGTGCTACTTCCTGACATAGGAAGTAGGAACCGGTCCCTCCCTGCTTGTTGATGTACCACATCGCTACCTGATTGTCTGTTTGGATTAGGATTGTTTTGTTGGATAAGCAATCCTTGAAGGCGCAAAGGGCATATCTGATCGCTCGGAGTTCCAGAAAGTTTATTTGATGTTGTGCCTCTTCTGCAGACCAGGTTCCCTGAATCTGCAGGCGGTTGACATGTGTTCCCCAACCTAGAGTGGAAGCATCGGTTGTTGGGATTATCTAAGGTTCTGGAGCTTGAAACGGCAGCCCTTTGAGCAGGTGGGACTCTTGGATCCACCACGCCAGTGAGAGACGAAGCTGCCTAGTGACATGGACAATGTTGGACATTAAATGATGTGCCTGTGACCACTGGGATTTTAATGTCCACTGTGTTACTCGCATGGCAAGTCGAGTCATTGGGGTAACATGGACCGAGGACGCCATATGTCCCTGCAAGACGAGGACATGACAAGTAGTCGTGGTTCGGCGAGACTGTATAGTGCACGCCAGCACTGCCAGCGTATGAGCTCGGTCCTTGGGAAGAAAAGCCTTTGCTTGGATAGTGTCGAGATTTGCTCCGATAAAGGAGAGGAATTGAGACGGAATCAGATGGGATTTCTCATAACTGATTAGAAATCCAAAGGACAGTAGGAGCTGCACAGTAAGATGGAGGGAGTGAAGAACAGCCTCCGGTGATTGAGCACTCAGTAACCAGTCATCTAGATAAGGATAGACATGAGTGCCTAGCCTTCTTAAGTATGCAGCTACTCCTGCCAGATATTTTGTGAAGACACGAGGGACTGATGCCAGGCCGAATGGAAGTACCTGGTATTGGAAGTATTGGTTTCTGACGAGGAACCGGAGGTACTTTCTGTGAGTCGGAGTAATTGCTATGTGCATTTACGCATCTTTGAGATCTAGAGAGCAAAGCCAATCCCCCTATTGGAGAAGCAGCAGTAAGGAGCCTAAGGTTACCATCCGAAACTTCTCTTTCTGAAGATGTTTGTTTATGGCACAAAGGTCTAATAAGGGGCAAATGCCTCCTATCTTTTTTGATATTAAGAAGTATTGGGAGTAGAAGCCCTGTCCCCTTTGTAAAGGAGGAACGGATTCTATGGCATTGTCTTGCAGGAGGGAAGCTATTTCCCCTTGCAGGAGATGAGAGTGGTCAGAGGAAGTCCACCCCGGCCGAGGTGGAGAGTCCGATGGTATGGAGAGGAAGTTTAGATGGTAACCTTGAGCTACGACCGACTGGACCCAGCGGTCTGTGGTGACGTTTATCCCCCTGATGGTAAAGTGGCAGAGTCGGCCACCGACCGGCAGAGGGGGAATATGACCGTCGCTCTCTAGTGGGGAGTCAAAACCCCGAGGCAGTACCAGGTTGTGCAGGTGGTTGTGGCTTCTGAGATCTGGGTTGTCGTGGTGGAGGCTTCTGGAAAGGCCTGGATGGACAAGACCGCGCAGGTAAAGGATAGTACCTTCGGGCCTTGTAAGCTGGTCTCTTCGCCTCTCTCCTAAACGGCCATTTAGAAGAGGCAGAAAAATCAGCATGAGCAGCGGAGAGCTGTCGCAGCATTTCATTATGATCCTTCAGCTGTGCTACAGTTTCTTGGATCTTCTCTCCAAAGAGATTATCCCCTGTACAGGGGAGATCCGCTAAGTGGTCTTGAACTTCCGGGCGTAAATCCAAAGATTTCAGCCAAGCCCAATGTCTTGCACTTATTCCAGCTGCTGACAACCTGGATGCTGTATCAAAAACGTCATAAGCTGACTGGACTTCATGCTTACCTGCATCGAAGCCTTTTATGACAATGAAATTCAGTTGATCTTAAAGCTGCTCTGGGAGAGATTCCCCAAATTCCTGCAATTGCTTGAACAGATTTCTATTGTATTGGGTCATATACAACTGATATGCCGCAACACGAGAGATGAGCATAGAGCCATGGAAAACCCTGTGCCCAAAAGCATCCAGTAACTTTTGCTCCTTCCTGGGAGGTGCTGAAGAATGAGGTTTTGGATGTTTGGCCCTCTTCTGGGCAGACTCCACCACTACTGAATGATGTAACTCAGTCCACCACTACTGAATGATCCAACTCAGTCTTTTGGAAACCAGGAGACGGCTGCACCAAATAAGTCGCATCCGTCTTGCGGTTAACAGGAGGGACTGTCCCGGGATGTTCCCAGTTGCGCTGCAGAAGATCCAGTAGAACATCATGTACTGGAATGGACATTATTTCTTTCAGTGGATCCAGAAATTGAAGCACCTCCAGCATTTTATGCCTGGAGTCTTCTTCAGTTTGCAGCGTGAATGGAATAGTCTCCGCCATCTCCCTAATGAAATTAATAAAGGAGAGGTCCTCCGGTGGAGACTTACGTCTCTCCTCAGGTGGCGAAGGCTCCGATGGGACATCGACAGACTCCTGGGAATCGGAGGAGTCATCAGCCCACGGATTATAAGGCTGATCTCCAGCATCTAACGGTGGTCCAGACGGTAAAGAAGGACCTCCCCCAGCCGGAGGAGGCTTTGGCATAGAGAGTATTGGTGCTGGCATCGATAGCCTCGAGCCCGGCAAGTCCGGGTCCGGCATCGGTGAGGGACGAAAAGGCATCGGTGGCATCGGTGACTTCGATGGGCGTCTTGGTGCACTCGCTCCAGAAGGTCCCGGAACAGGCTCCGGCATCGATGACCCCATCTCGTCCGAGGAGAGAGGAATGGGTGTTGAAGGAGCAAGGGGAATCAGTGATTTCCCTGGTGCCACCGGCAGTGCACCAATGAAGACGTCCAACTTGTAGAGGAGAGAAACAAACACCGGTGGCACCGCTACCGGAGCCGATGGCCTCGGAAGGCTCTGGATGGCTTGTATCACAGCCTCTTGCACCATCCGATGCAATTCCTTACAGAACACTGGAGCGGTGAACCCCAGGTCCGGAGTAGGAGGCATGGCGGGCATCACCGTTGGGTCCACCGATCCCGGTGGAGTCTCGGCTGCCACGCCCACCGAAGGCGGAGAATGCCTCGGTGCATCCGGCTTAGAGGAGGGGTTGAGGCTTCTCAGCCCGGAGCTTCTTCCTTGGTGGCTCGATTCCAGACGTTGAAGCCACAGGTGTCCCCAAGGTAGATGGCATAGATTTTTTATGTCTATGCTTGTGCTTCTCTCGGTGCTCGGCCTTACCTGTATCTGGCACAGAGGACGGGGACACCGAAGACTTAGACACTGACTGAGAGTCATCGGTATCGGATCGATGGCGCGGTTTAGCGAGTGATGGCGCTGCTTCATGTGGAATAAGAGTGCCATTTTCTCCAGACACACCTGGCGGCCCTTCAGTGTCATTTGGGCACAATTGGTACACGAGTCTACGTCGTGTGTCAGGCCCAGAAAAAGTACACAGACCAAATGAGGGTCTGTGATAGACATTGTCCTAGGACAATCAAAGCACTGACAAAAAACCCGTCGCTATCGTTGCCGTCGAAAATTTAGGCTGGTCGCGGTCGGTGCTGATGAGGCCTATACAGGTCCCCGACAGGAACAGACCGAAAAACGGGGTAAAACCTACCATACAGACACGGCTATTGACGGCGAAAGGAGACACCAATGGGGGTATAAACTTGCAAATTTGCAAAAAATTCCTGAAGAAAATTTTCCTGTCAGGAACTTGTGAAGAGCTCCAAATCCGCGTGGCAAAAGCTGCACGGAAAAAAGAGACTGAAGGGAGACCCTTGTTGGATGCAGGGTTAGTGCCAGCTGGGGATGCCCAGTAGGTGCCAGTCAAAGTTCTAGAAACTTTGACAAAAGTGTTCCGTGATTGGGCTCCATCCTGATGATGTCACCATATGTGAGGACTACCATCCTGCTTGTCCTGTGAGAATTAGCTTTATTGTACTGCAACGTAGATGGTGATCCGAGGATCGGGTGATGATTCCAGCCAGGAGATGAGGAACCAGATGGCAATGTTCCGTCTGTAGATTGCAGGGTGGAAACTGCAGTTCCACAGTCTCACCAGTTCCCAAGAGGGAGATGGGGCCGGTAGTGGTCCGCGAAGCGGGGTAGGCAGAGAACCCAAGCTTAGCCAATAGATCCGGTAGTGGTCCACGGTGCGGGGTAGGCCGAGGATCTATGAAGAGAGAGATGAGATAATGCAAAGACAGAACTGGAGCGGCAGTACTCACTCTGATGCTGGTAGTTGTAGTAGAAGGGAACCCCCGAGAAGCGGAGGTCCCAGACAAACAAGGCCACCGAGGAGCGGGAACTGTAAGTGTCCTGGTAATGAGTAGGCAACCCCGAAGGGAAGGTAGGAGCACGGCAAGGCCCCCGAGGAGTGGATAACTTAGGCGTCCTAGTTGGTAGGAGGTAAACCCAGAGGGTAAAGAGGAGCGAGGCAAGGCCCCCGTGGAGTGGGTACCTAAGTTGTCCTGGAGCGAGAGTACATAGAGCGGGAGCGTCTAGTAACATGGAGAGATCAGCATGGAGGATTCCTTGCTAACTCGTAAAAGGAATCATGAGCAGAGATTAAATACCAGAGCTAGTGATGTCATGCGGTGGGCATGCCCCCGAGGTTCCCGCCATGATGCACATAAAGGACGGAGCTGCGTGCACGTATCCTGGAGAAAGATGGCGAATGCAATCGCCCATGCCAGACCAGGGACGGTGAGGAGAAGCGGAGGCAGCCATCTTTCCAAAATGAACAGTCAAAAACTGCGTTAATTGGGGAGTGTCAAAAAAGATATAGGTATTGTTAACGTTCTTTACCATGCATTTACATGGGAATTTGAAGTAAAAAGCCCCCCAATCTGCAAGACCTGAGATCTTAATAAGAGGAAAACCAGTAGGCTCCAATATAGATGTATTAAGTTCCTCATAAAGCAGGTCTCTGTATTCCTACTGAGCTTTTCCTGTATATTGAAAAAAGTTTTTCTTATCTTTTCTTTAGGTTGAGTATATCCTCCCCATCTCCTTTGAGGACTTTAATATCAGAGAAAAATTAAATGGTTATTTTCTTTATTGGGAATGTCCCTTATTCTTGTGAAATATTGTTTATTCTCTATATTTCTTTCAAGATGTTATCTTGTAATATTTGTAAAATGCATAAAGATAAAATAAAAAAAAGAATTGGTACAATGAGATTGGACTTTTTCTTTTCCACAAATATGCTGCAGTCTTCTAAAGGAGCTGAAGTTTCCTCTAATTGGTAGACATATTGCCAATACAAGGAGTGGAGTAGCTAAGTAGATAGAGCGGCATGCTATGAACCAGGGAAACCAGGGTTCAAATCCTACTGCTGCTCCTTGTGACCTTGGGCAAGTCACTTCACCTTCAGTTTCCTCAGGTATAAACTTAGATTGTAAGGCCTCTGGGGATAGGGAAATGTCTACAGTACCTGAATGTAATCCGCTCTGAAGTGCTGAAAAGCAGGAAATAAAAATAAGGTAGAACAGTAATCCAAATAGGTAACAAGAGCATGAACAAAAACAAGACCTTTGTTGTTTAAAAACTGACATAGTTTGCAATATGGCAGACTCCTAAAAAGTCTGAACAGCAACAGTTATATAGTCATGCACACTTAGTGAGGCATCGAGCTGTGTTCCAAGGTTCCAAACTTCAGCCTTGGGAATCGAAGTAACCCAAAGTAACAAGGAACACAGTTAAAGTCCTTTCCCAGCCATAAGGCCTCCAATTTGTGGGGTGAAGGCAGTTATAATTTAAAATGCTCAAGCTAACTTGCAACTGCACTCAGTTATTTCATTCATCACATATATCCTGGTCTTGCCCCATCAGTATATTGGCAAAGAAAGAAAAATTGATTCTTACTTGTTAATTTTCATTCCTGGAATCCCACAGATCAGTCCAGACTCCTGGGTTTGGTCTCCCTTCCAGCAGATGGAGACAGAGAAAGTTTACTGACACTGCCATATAACCTAGTTTGCCACCTGCAGTCACTCAGTATTGACCTGTACCCAAGCCAAGATGAATACCATAATAACCCTAATGTAATCAAACATACTCCCTCAATGAGCAAGAAGGTAGAACTCTGAAATGGAAAAAAAAATAATTTCCAATCATAGCAACAGGAGAACATTACTGAAACCCTGACCAATTCTTCAGCATATATACAATAGTAGTACGAGCAGACTCTGCCCAACAAAAGGGTGGGGCTATGTACTGATCTGTGGTATTCAAAGAATGAAAATTAGCAGGTAAGAACCAAATTTCTTTTCTGCATACTCAGATCAGTCCAGACTGATCTGAGTCAATCTAGCAGTATATGGATCATTGTGGCTCGGTCCAGACTGATCTGGGTATACAGAAGTTTGGGATGTACCCAAACTTCCCTAACTAGGGAAGGGCTGTGACTGTCTCGCTCGAAGAACACTCTTACCAAAGCCCATGGCCTCTGGAGCCTGGACATCCAAGCGACAATGCCTGGTGAAAGTGTGCAATGACTTCTAAGTGGCTGCACAACAAATCTCCTGCGGCGACACTTGCTGGCACTCAGCCCAAGAAGCCGCCAGTGACTGAGTACAGTGAGGTTGTAGCCCTTCTAGGACAGGGTGCCCCTGACAGATGTCAGATGTATGCCGAGCCTAGTTTCCTTCAACCACCACGCAATAGGGATTTAGAGGCTTTCTGCGCTTTCTTAGCACCACTCCATAGTACAAAAAGATGATTAGATACCCGGAAGCTGTTAGTGATTTTGAGAACAGAGCCAATCTTACATCCAAGAGCTGCAGATCCCTCATATGTGGTGTTGACATGCCCAAATTTGGGAAAGCTGGAAGCTTCACCATCTGACTCCAATAGAACGCCAACACAACCTTCGGGAGAAAGGAGGGCACTTTACGTAACAAGATCCCAGAGTCTGATATCTGAAGCTCAGAAATTCTTCTGGCCAAACAAATTGTCACTAGAAAAACTACCTTAAGAGTGAGATCCTTCATAGTTGCCCTCTTTAGAGGCTCAAAAGGAGCTGCACACATCCTTCTCAGGACCAAGTTTAAAAAACACTTAAAACATACTTATGTTCCTCTGAATTTAGGAAACTCTGAGCAATTAATTTTTCCTCTTATTTTGACATACTTTTCAAGTAATTATTTTGTTTTATCTTTCATGCTTTTTAATCTGTTCCTGTCCGAACCCTCTCCTCTCTTTTGTCTTTGAATTATGCATGTTTATTGTAATTTTTATTGTAAATTTTATTTTTATTTTTAATTTTATTGTAAATTATTTTATTGTAATTTTTATTGTAAATTTTATTGTAATTTTGCTTTTTTGTAAATATTCTTTGTAAATTTGTTGTGTTCAATCTATCTTTTTCTTCTTCCTCCTCTGATCCCAGTTGTGTATCTCCCTGTTTATTGTAACTACAATTCCTGCACCAGTTATAGTTACTCGTGTTCTCTGTACAATGCACGCCCTGTTAAATGTAAACCGGTTTGATGCGGCCCTCGGTCGTGAAAGCCAGTATAGAAAATAATAAAATAAATAAAATAAATTGTGAACTGCTTAGATCTACCAAAGTATTTGTATAGGGGGTTTTACAAAAGATTTTAAATAAATAGGTCATATTTTCCGCTCCAGAGGGCACAAAATGTGTGCCGGATGTGTGCTCTTAGCCATATCCGGATGTGTGGCTAAGGGCACTCCTTGCACCTTGCCTTGAAGACAGCCCAAAGCTGCCCCTTGTACTTTGAGGGAGTTAAAGGTAAAACCTTTCACTAGCCCTCTTTGCAAAAAGGTTAAAATGTATGCCACTGACACCTGATTAGGTGTCACTCCTTGATCTGTACACCAGGACTTGAAAACCTTCCAGATCATCACATAAGCTAAGGAAGTAGATGGCCTACTGGCCTTCAGCAAGATGGAAATGACATTGTCCAAGTACCTTTTTCCCCTTAAACTCTTCCTTTCAAAAGCTAAGCCGGGAGACAAAAGCGAGCTGCCTGATCTAAAAATACTGGACCCTGGCTGAAAAAGCTTCAGTAGATGACCGAGCCACAATGATCCATATACTGCTAGATTGACCAGGTCCATGAACCATGGTCATCGTGGCCACTCCGACACCACTAGAATCACCTCTCCTGAATAATTTTCTATCTGCCAAAGAACTTTTCCCACCAGTGGCAATGGAGGGAACATGTACAGAAGAATCCCGTGGGACCAAGGTAGAACCAGGGCATTGACTCCTTCTGCTCCGTGTTCCTGTCTGCAACTGTAGAAATGAGGAGCCTTGGCATTCCACTGAGACGCATTGAAGTCCATATGGGGAATGCTCCATCTACAATGGACAAGAACCATTGCCTCCTCTGACAGCTTCCACTCTCAGGGTCCAGCCGCTGCAGACTGAGAAAATATGTTTGAATGTTGTATACCCCGGCTATGGGGTATGCTGCTCACAACACCAGATGCTGCTTCACCCAGTGAAACAATTACTGGGTATCCTGAGCTACTGCTTGACTCTTGGTTTCTCCTTGCTGATTGATGTAAGCCACCATTGTCGCATTGTCAGACAGGATTCATACTGGGCAACCATGTAACAGAGGCAGAAAGGCAAGTAATGTTGGGATTACTACCTGATAATCCCCTTTTCCTTAGTGTAGACAGATGGACTCAGAACAAATGGGATAGTATCCGCGTGCTAGCACGCGGATACTATCCCATTTGTTCTGAGTCCATCTGGCTACACGCCAGGAAATGCGAAATGCACTGCCTTCATTTCTAAGCGATTAATAGATGATGCCTCATGCTTGGACCATTGACCCTAGGGTGACTGATCCTAGCACACAGCTCCCCATCTGGTGACTCAGATGGGCCTGACCAAGCACCACGAATAACTGGACTTGGCAGACCCCTCGAGTGGCAGCAGAAGATGAAACTGCTCAGATGATGGATCCCACCAGGAAAGAAGGGACCTCCGCAGAGGCCGCATGTGTGCAAAAGCCCAAGAAACTAATTTCAAAGTCGATGCCATAGAGCCTAGAACCTGAAGATAGTCCCAGACTCAGCACCATAGCTTCTAGCAGACTGCTAACGTGTGTCTGTAGTTTGGCATGCGATCCCTGGTGAGAGAAACCTTCCCTATCCTAGAATCAAAGCATGCTCCCAAGAAATCCAAAACCTGAGAAGAGGCGAGATTCACTACCCGGTCCAGGGATCTCAACTGCCTCAGAACCTGAGACACCACCTGTCTGCAGAGGACTTCTGACTTTGCCCAAATGAGCCAGTCATCCAGATATAGGTGAACTAATATGCCCTCCTTTCAGAGCATTGCCGCCACCACCACCATCACCTTGGTGAAGGTACACAGAACAGACGCCAATCCAAAAGGAAGAGCACAAAACTGAAAATGCCTCCCGAGGAACATGAACCTCAGGAATTGTTGGTGGACCAGGCCGATCACTATGTGCAGGTATGCTTCGGTCAAATCTAGCAAAGCCAGAAACTCTGTTTTGCACACTGCTGCAACGACCAAACGCGTAGTCTCCATTAAAAAATGAGGGACCTTGAGAGCCACACATTTACCTTCCTTAAATCCAAAACTGGATGGAAGGACCATTCCCTTTTTGGCACCACAAAATATATGGCATATGTTCCTGTTCTCCGCTCCCCATAGGTATGGGAAAGATGGCTCCCAGCCTCTGCAAATGATCTATGGATTCTTGGATCACCTTCCTTAGTGAACAGGGTGCAAGGAGAGACCATAAACAAGTCTCTTAGCAGTCAAGCAAATTCTAAAGTGTAACCTTCTCTTATGCTTAAAACTCACTGGTCCATCGTGATCTTGGCCCACTCCTCATAAAAAAGAGAGACAGAGGGACAGAGGAGTGGGCTGGCCTTGCTTAGCTCCACCAGAGCCCTGACCAAGGTCATCCCGGTTTAATTTTCTTCCCCCACGAAAGGACTGGCTCCAGATTGCTGTCTCCCGGCCCCTTGTCTCTGGATCCTCGCCAGAGTCCTATTTTGTCAAAATCTTCTATTAAGCTGGAATTGGGAACGCACAGAAAAGGATCCCTTTCCTCCTTTCGGCTTATCCTCTAACAATCTATGCCCCTTGGTCTCTCCAAGACACTTCACCAGCTCTTCCAAGTCCTCTCCAAATAGGCGCTTTCCCTTAAAAGGCAATGCTCTCAACTAGGACCAGACATCTGCCAATCAATTCCTCAACCAAAGGAGATGTCTGGCAGAGACAGCTGACATCATAATTCTTAAAGAAGTTATGATGTGGTCATACAAGGCATTAATCACATAAGCAAGCCACTGCCACCTCGTTGCTCTGCCTGATTAGACTCAGACAGCTGCCTCGTAGCCTGCAATTGTTGTACCCAGCGCAGGCTAGCGCTCTGCATAAAACTGCTGCATACTGCAGCCCATATGCCTAATGCAGACACCTCAAAAATCTTTTTGAGATGAATTTCCAATTTTCTGCCCTGCATATCCTTCAGCTCAGCTGAACTAGCCACTGGAATGGCGGTCTTAGTGACCGCCGACACTTATACATCCACCTTTGGAATCGTCAAAAGGTCAAGCGTGTCCTCCAGCAATGGATACAACTTAACCATCACCCTTCCAACTTTCAGGCCAATCTCTGGAATGCCCCACTCCCTGATCACTAACTTTTTCACTGATTTGTGAAATGGAAAGGCTTTTGCTGGACCCCTTAAAGCAATCCAGAACTGGGTCCACCCTTTCTTGATCAGTTTCCTCTTGTGGAACCTTGATTACCAACTCCTTCAGAATATGGGGAATCAGGGGCCACAGTTCTTCTTTGCGGAAGAGATACACCAACTTAAGATCGTTCCCTTCTGCGACAGGGACTTGGTCCTGCCCTTCATCCGGCTATGCAATGTCCGGACCAGTTATCTGTAGTACCTGCATTTGAGGAGACAGATACTGGCAGAACTACCTCCTCTTGAGTCCTCAGTCTGCCTTCGGACTATTCGGATGAGCGCCATCCCTAAGACCCTCTGAGTCTGCCTATAAGTCTTTCCCTGCAAAACCCTGGGTCTTTTCCCAGGCTGTGTTCCAAGGGGCCCCTCAAGCAGAGATGACTTAATCCCCACAGCTTTCTTGGCTATGTGTATGAGTAGCACAAACTCAGAAATCACTGAGAAATCACCAAAATCCTCCTCCAGGAGATCCCCTATTCATCTGAATTAGCCTCCTGTCAACTTGGCTCTGTACAGCCAGGGAAAATGGTGGGGGGAATCCTCCAACCCCACTGCAGGCTCTGTTGCTGCACCTGCCAAAGCTAAGATGGCCGCCATTTCCGCGCACACCGGGAAGATGGCCATGGCCTTCTGGTGTGCTCTTGTGCCTCCATTGCCTTTCAGGCACCGCCACAGCCTGCCCCAAACTGCCCTCTCTACCAGAGTGGCATCGGGAGCTGAGACTGGTGCATGAGTTGCGCGCGTACATTGCTACACAAGTGGTAGACACTGCTGCACACCATTCCCCTGGCTCCAGCCATGCAGACCTGACCATGTGGCATAGAACTGCAAGCTGCCATCTGAGAACTCGCACTCAGGCTGGGTTCCCTATCACAGCCTCGCCAGCTGCCGCTCCAATCTGCTGCTGAGTCTTGTTTCCAAGACAAAAGGAATTTTTTTTATTTTAAATTAACTTTTTTTTTTTTTTTAAACTTTACAAAACAAAAGGCTACTTCTCTGTGCGGCTGAGGTAACTGCTGCAGGATCCCACGAGCTCTCCTGGGGGAGAGGGAATTGTCACCACCAGCTGTCTACTGCCAGCGACGAAAGGACAGAACCACACAAGGGTCCCCAACCCCCTGCTCATCCACTTCAGTACCAGGAGGGATGGCCCCACTAGGGCCTAGCAACTTCCTGGGAAGAATCTTCTAAATCTTCTCATTTTTTTTGTCAGACTACAGGATTTGCACCACTGACATCTGCTGGACACAGAGAAATACTGAGTGACTGTAGGTGGCACACTAGGTTATATGACAGTGTCAGTAAAACTTTCTCTGTCTCCATCTGCTGGAAGGAAGGCAAAACCCAGGAGTCTGGACTGTTCTGTGTATGAACAGAAACTGATATTTAAACCCAGAGTTTGAAGAGAGACCAGAGGGGCCAAATACACACTGAAAAAAAGAGAAGCCAGAACGGACCCTTGTAGACCCCCACATGAAAGCAACTTAAGGGAAGAACCTTTGGAGTCACAGAATACCTACTGAGAATAATCAGATAAAAATGATGCAAACCAAGACAAAACAGAACCTAACAATGTCAGATTTTCCAAATGCTATAACAGCTTGTGATCAACTATATCAAAAGCAGTTGACAAATTAAGTAAAATGAGAAGGGAATTAAATGATGCACATCACTTTGAAAAATGTATTATGATTTGTAAGGCAATTTATAAATATTCCTAAATAAATAAAGCTGAGGAACTAGCAATTTACTTTGATAAAAAGATCACCAACCTCCTCAAGCCCATCCCTACGCAACAAACAACAGTACCACAGCCGACGACCTCACCACATAACAAAGAATACAGCCTATCATCGTTCGAAACTCCCTCATCGTTGGAAATCGAACTTATTCTCAAGAAGCTCAAACCATCTTCCCATCCTCTGGATACCATACCCTCCAATCTTCTCCTAGCGACCCCCAACACCATTTCCAAACCTATAGCAGACATCATCAACTGCTCCTTATTACAAGGAAAGGTCCCAGATCAACTCAAAATAGCAGTTTTGAAACCGCTACTAAAAAAACCAAACCTTTCAACGGATGACCCTGCAAATTTCCGCCCTATCGCTAACCTTCCCCTTATCTCAAGAGTGATGGAAAGATTAGTCAACAAACAATTGTCGGAATACCTGGAGGATAACAACATTCTCTCCCCTTTCCAGTTCGGTTTCAGGAAATCTCAAAACACGGAAGCACTCCTAACATTGTTATCTGACACCATCCTTCTCAATCTCGAAAAAAAACAACCTTACCTCCTTGCTCTTCTTGACCTATCCGCCGCATTCGACACAGTTAACCATACCATACTACTCGAGCGGCTATCCGACATAGGAATTCAAGGAGAAGCACATAGCTGGTTCCAATCATTCCTGGAAAACAGATTCTACAAAGTAAAAATCAACAATGAAGAATCGCATCCTATCAAATCTACTCGAGGAGTACCTCAAGGATCATCTCTCTCTCCTACGCTATTTAATATTTACTTGCTTCCACTCTGCCACTTACTCTCTAACCTCAAGCTAAAACATTATATTTTCGCGGATGACATCCAGATTCTCATGCCCATCACAGAATCACTACAAAAAACTTGGGCGCATTGGAATATCTGCTTACAAACCATCAATTCTCTGCTATCCAGCTTGAACCTCATACTCAATCCAAACAAGACAGAAATCCTCATCATCTCACCAGACGAAAACCACACCCTTACCAACTTCCAAAGCGTAACACAATTCTCAAATCTAAATACTAACCTACCCACCTCCGTCAGAGACTTGGGGGTGCATCTCGACAACAAATTTAACCTAAAATCTTTCATCACCAACACAACTAAAGAATGCTATTTTAAACTCAAAGTGCTGAAAAATCTGAAACCCCTTCTTCACTTCTGTGACTTCCGGCTAGTAGTCCAGTCTATAATTCTGTCTAAACTGGACTACTGCAACTCTCTACTGCTAGGTCTTCCAGCTTTATCCACCAGACCATTACAGATGGTGCAGAATGCCGCAGCAAGGCTACTCACCAACACTAATAAAAGAGCCCACATAACACCTATTCTTCACAGCCTACACTGGCTTCCTATAAAAGCTAGAATCACCTACAAGACACTATCAATGATCCACAAGGATATCATGGGCATCGCCCACCTAAATCTAAACTCGCATCTCCGCCTTTACACATCACAAAGACCTATCAGGCACAACTACAAAGGTTCCCTATATGCTCCCCCGATAAAAACCTCACGAACAAAACGAGCACTCTCAACAGCTGGACCCACGCTCTGGAACTCACTACCGCCGGATCTACGCCAAGAGACTTGCCATCTAACTTTTAAGAAAAACCTAAAAACGTGGCTTTTCAGGCAAACATATACAGAATCACAAGTTCACTTAGACACCGGCCCAAAAAGAAAAAACAGCCCAACAACAGATCCTAGATCACCTTCAACAGATCCTAGATCACCCCTCACCCCCCTCAAGACCCTACCACGGCAGATCTGAAATACACACCTGTTTAAGACTTCTACTCTGATTCATCAGTATTCCTCAACTCATGCATATTTCGCATTTTTTGCACATCAGCACGGACTATGTACCCTCATATCCACAATTTAGTCCACCCCTTCAATTTTTTCTAGATATTTATTCTCGCTTTAAACATGCCGAACATTTACCCACGTCCAGTTGACGAGTTATTATTATTATTATTATCTATGTAATATTTAATTCTTATTTATACATATATGTTATATGTTATATGCCATATGTTATACGTTATATGTTAAGAAAACGCTGTTCAATGTAACGCCTTTGTTACGAAAGTTTTGTTATATGTAAACCGACCTGATTCGATAATTGTATTGAGAATGTCGGTATATAAAAATCCGAAATAAATAAATAAATAAATAAATAAAACCCTGATTGGCAATGATGCAATCCCTGATGATTCTGCTTCTTAAGAATAGGACAAACTGCTGCTTCCTTCAGAGATTTAGGAAATATATCAAGCTCAAAGCTAGAGTTTACACTTGTTGTCTTAGCAGGTAGTGGGCCTAGTTCAGGATTATTCAACAGATTAGATGGCACAGGATCTAACAGTTTACCTGTCCCCATAGGAGTACAGTTCTGAAAGGAAGAAAGGCTTTTAAATGACCAGCAGGTCCCATGAAAGTACAACTTGAGATAAAGCATCATCAGTTATCTCCCTCCTGCCTATCCCTATCTGAAAGAGCAGAAAGATTCAAAACTGATATGAATAGCCAGAATTTAATTTCAAAATGATTAGCAGGATTCTCACAAATGAGAGTTAGAATTAGTTAAAAGAAAGTCTTAGTGCCAGAAAACCTATCCAATATTTGGAAGAACTTTCTAGGCTAGTTCTCTGCCATTAGAAGTTGACTGGAGAGATGATTTGAGAATTAATTTTTTATTTTTTTAACAAAATGTTTTAAAGAAAATATTTTGAACATAAGTGGATTAAAACATTCAGTAGCATGTCTGCTTGAGTTTAGGGGAGCCTTAAAAGTAGTTTTTCAACATAGCTGACAAAAAGTTTGCTACATACCCAGGTCTGAACTTTTCAGCAGACAGTACGCCTTTGGCAAGCGAGGCAAAAATCCTACTTTACACGTCAAGACCTTTAAAAAAAAAAACCAAATAAACAAAAAAAACAAACCAAAAAACCCCCCACACACATTCAGAATACGATTAACATATGTCTCTGACTGTGTAACAGAAAAAAGCATGGCGTACCAATTACTCCTCAATGCGTTTTATCAAGAGCAGAATGGAACTAGAATCTGAGTTAATGAACAAAAAAAAATGCAACATGCTACATAAGAACTCCTAACATTTTTCCTAACAGCTGTTGTGTGGGATAAATTGGATATTACAAATCTCTCACACCAGATTTTGTGCATACAAACACAACAAAATGTATAAGTGAAACAAGAAAAAACTTGGAGATCAAAGTAGTAAACATGCAGTCATTTGAAATGTTTTGTAATGGACTGTCCATACTAGTATAGAAAAAATTATTAAAAAACAAAACAGAGGAGGACCAACTCAACAGCAGAAGCAACAGAAACAATGAAATAAATGAGTTTTGTAACAGAAAAACTTACGAGGTCAAAAAAGGCAGTTATCTTTCCTTTATTTTTTTTAAACAATATTTTATCTTCAGTACATTAAATTTACTCAGATAAAAACGTCATTTTAAAAATGTACAATTTTTTTCTTTTAACAAAGTATAATAAAACATAAAAATTCCAAAGGAATAATTGACGTATGATTCAAAGTCAAATTAGCTGAATATTAAATATTTACAAAACTACAATACTTTTTCTTAAAATATTTATAAAGATACATGCACAATTTGTAATACTAGAATCAAATGACGTAAAAGAATTGGCTCAGAAATGGGAATAGTGTTTGTACTCATTCCTAAGCAGACCATCACATCCAAAAGAAACTATTCAGTTATCTAGTTCTTGAAAGAACAGGAATTATTTACAGTTTCTGTACCAAATGTGTTTTGCTTACTTTAAGCGAGCAAAAACAAAGAAATTGTAATTAAGGTTTATGGTATAAAATAAATGGAAATTACTTACAAACTGTTAGATCTGTTTCCTCCAGCCCCCTAAAGTCTTATATTGAAGAAATGTTTACCTTTGGCTGCAAACACAAATCTATAGGGGTTTTTTTTTTTTTAAATTTTTCCTGTATTTCAACTAGATGTTTAGAACTGGTGTAAGTGCATTTGCTTATGTTAAAATAAGAGAAGTGAAAAAAAATGGTAAAGCATTCACATATCCACGCCTTTCAGTGTAAACAAGGCCTAGGAAATGATCTTTGGGATGCTTGGTACACTCTGAATTAAATATTGCTGTGGTTTTAATATTGTATCATCTTGCTGCCTTTTTTTTTTTTTTTTTTTAACTATGTAACGTTACTCAACAGCAAAGTGTTATTTGTATACCAGATCAAATAAAAGGCTCCAAAAGTGACACATTCAACTTTCTTGAGAATCAATTCTGTGCATCACTAGAACTGAAAATGCATTCTTCTTTAAGTCTGGTTTTGTAGTTTTCCCCATCCCTATATGTCCATGAGTTGTGAAAGGTGATTTTTAAATTTGCCCCAGAATAAGTTTCCAAAGCACTCATTTTCTGCAAGCACACCTTGTTTGCATAGAAAAACTAGATGTCATATGGTTGACAAACACTTAGACCCTATTTTGTTTCTTATTCCTATGTTATAAGCTGCATAAGATATGAATAGCGGTTACTTGGAGTGCATGTCAAACGGTTAGAAATAAGAATGTGGCACTGTCTTCTCTGGACAGGTTATCCTAACAGCCCTAGCCAAAGGCAATCTACCTGGCTTTTTTAGTGGTAGGGTGGGGGACCAAAAAAAAAAAAATCCTGCCTGTGCCATTGTTTCAGGATGTAATTAAGGAGTCTTGTGTGTGAATATAAAGTGCTTCATTTAAGATTATAACATTGCTGTGTCTGGTACAAAGTGATTTAAACTGATAAGTCTCCCTTCCGACAAAACCTGGCTGTTGAAAGATGACTGCAAAAATATCCAGGAGCTATTTCTCTTCTTTGCCCGCCACATTTCCAAGTTTCATAAATTTTTTCTTTAATCAGAACATATAGATTTAACTCTACAAAAAAAGCACTCACAAATGACAGACCAGGGCATCATAATTACTGACTTGTAATAGTTCTCCATCAACAAGGTTTCTCTTCTGCAAACCCAGAGCTGTTGGGATGTCCTTATATACTGTAAATGCATGGAAATAGCAAGAGTAGTGAATCTACATGGAGGATGGGGCTGATGAGGAACAAATGTTTACCATGCACCTGAAATAAAAGTGTTTGGATTGTGTTGAGTGCTTTTGCTGAGCAGGATAAACCATAGAAGGTAGCCAGTGCAGCCTTAGGGCTGGACTATGGCTACAGAAAATTCAAAGTATATACTAAAAAAAAAAACAAAAAACTTAAAAAAATAACAGTCTTATAATGGTGGTTAGAAAATATTCCTAATGACAAAGACAACAGCTGTTTATGTAGGATTTCTAAGCAGCGTCATCTTTGTGAATTACCTCCTGACACAAACAGTTATGTTACTTTCTTCAACTGGCCACTAAAACAAAACACTGCATTGATACATAACATTTATTTTTTTACGGTTTCATTACTTGTACTCCTAGTTCAAGTTTAGAATAAACCTCTTTAAAAAAAAGAAAAAAAAAGTTTGGCTTCCAGCGTGTTTTTGCCTAAACAAAAGGCCCTTGAAAACCTTAAATAGTAAACATTAAAAATGAAAAACGAAAGTTCTTTAACACAGTACTGTATATAACGAGGTGGCATTCCTACTGTCTCTTAATCTTGTTAAGGCAGACATTTAAAGTTGCATTGTTTTAATTCTTTTCACTTATATCTTCTACATATAATCAACAGAACAGAAGAAGCAGCTCAAAAATAAGGTAATTTCAGATGAGCGCATTTCAGGGTTGTATGTAATACTGTGTAGTGTCTGCAGAAGTCCATAGCTTCTCTGTTGCATAGAAAGAATACTGTACCAGGTAAGATAAGAATTAGCATTTAGAGAACTGTATAAGCTTTGTTTTCTCAAATCAGGTGTTTTGCAGCTTTTCACTTTGGTTTCTGTGAAGCTAAGAAATTGTGTAACCAGATTTCTGGACTTGTCATCTCCTGGTACAATGCTTTTCATAGTTATAATTTTATCATACTCTTCTGAGATTGTATTTTGTCATCATCAGTCTGAGGTCACCTGGCCAGTTTTTAAAAGGTAGTAAATGAATAAAGGGGCCCAGCTGATGGTTTCACTAGCATTTGTTATAAAATGGATCCTTTCTGACCATTTACTTTGCTAGCCATTAATTGCCAACATGATGATCAGAAAAATTAGAACATCTATATTATAAATTGGCAGTCCATCTACATCGCTGTAGCATTCAGTCTTTCACTTAAAAATAACAAATGCCACATCCTTCCTGAGAATGGGAACTGAAATATCTCAGACAAATAGCAGGAGAGACCCTTGCACTGGGTTAAGGGAGGACCTTGCTTGATCTGTGCCACCACATTTTATTTATTTATTTAAGAACATAATGTTTGCATGTAGCTGTCTTATCCTTACCAAGAAAGGATGTGAATTAATCTTTGTCCTTGGATTATCAGTGCTTCAATATTAGACTACTCTAGATTCCTGAATCCTATACCAAAAGCCCTTAGTAGCAGTCATGTTACTGACATAAAACACTGTAGGTGCAAAAGTCCAGCATGAAGATGATCTGAAGCCCATTTTTTTCTTGCAGCAGTATAGCAGTAAGATTATTGTGAAAGAAACCCAAGTGTGGCCAATAATAATAGGACCTAAAAGGTTTTGTTTTTTACACATCATGAAAGAAAAGCTGTACATGCAAACTCCTGATGACACCAGCATTTGGACCCTTAGGACAGATCATTTTGCTGCTGTTAAGCCAGTTCCAGCTAGAATTTCTGATATTACAGCAAAGTTTATTACTTGAAGAAATTAAAACTGCCACTTGTATTCTCTTAAAGGGGAAAAGAAAGAACCAGATTACGTTTTAATACTGGAATAGGTTAGTCTGTTCTAAAAGTCTGCATAATCCTACATCTCCTGCAATGGTCTCAATGGTTTTCACTGCTGAAATTCTGAATGTTATATTCTTCTGTAGTGCAATTTGTAAGAATTCCAGTGATTACTTTCTGACCACTTAGAAAATAAAGCATATATATCACCGAGCATAAAGGTGCCAGACTCAGACATCCTATGGGAAGACTGTCCACAGGACTATGTCAGATCTCAGCTTGCAACTGTACAGTTTGTTTCTAGCTGCCACAAATTTAAAAATGTTGTTAAAAAACGAAGACTATTCAATGGCAACACTCTTCTTCAATACATCTGTTTTCTCGCCACTACAACCAGTAAAAAGATGATACCCACTGGGTAAGATTATCAAGATCCAATTTGGCAATTGATAAAACTGGGCTCTCTGATGCATCCATAAGGTAGACTTTCTATTAGTCTAAAAGAGTAAAGCACCATTGGATTAAAAAAAGAACAAAAACAACCAAGCTGAGAGCTCTTATAACTTGGTGCTTCAATTTAGTAATGAAATGTCCTCTGCCTCTTGTGGTTTGTAGAGAATTGTTGTTACTGAGAACTGCTAATCTGTGGAATCAAGACTTTCTGTTGGTGGGGCATACTTCAGTCGAAAAGTACCTAGAAGAAAATAAACCAAATGCAAATTAACCAGTATAAACCATTCTAAACTCAGTATATTAGCACCCAATTTTTGCTTAAATAATAATTAGGTATTATAAGTCTGCACAAAATAGCATTTTCCTTCCGAATATGATCTCTACCAGTTTTAAAACTGCAGCACGTCAAGTGAAACTAAAACTTTATGGTGAACTTTGTACTTTAACAAAGACTGTGTTTCAGCCTATCTAGTTCTAAAACTGCTTTAATCCTTTTTCTTTACAGTTTAAATGCATGAAGATATTTCGGTAAAACTAGGCAGCATAATTTTAATTTTCATCTCAGCATTTCTCAGACTTTCATGATATTAACCATTATCTGCATTCTCTGCTGTTCTGTGTAACTAAATAAGCATGAAACAGATCGGTCTATAACCTAACATTTAAATCATTGTTTCATCAATATTAGCTTAGTTTAGCAATATCTAGTTTTGATTCCTGGGCTTGGCTTCTGTTCTTCATGTAGACTAGGGCTAGGAATACAAAGGAGGCAAAGTTCCAGCCACTGAACAGTGATAGCTAATGGCCTGAACTCAGGGTGCATTTGTACTGGGGTATGGAAGTAGCCAGAGTCTTGGCAGAGTACTGTTTAGGCTAACATTTCCCACTAAGTGAAAGAGGTGCCTCCACTTCTGTTCCAACAGCACTTTGTCACAACCACTGCTCAACTTGAACGGAAATGCCCAACAGACCCATGCACTTAAAAATGTAGGCTTTTGTGGAACAGTGGCATTAAGAATACTGTAATCTAAAATTGCTGCAGGCCTGCACCTATGCCTTTAAGAGGGTGGCGGTCTGATGGAGAAAAGCTGCCCAGGCTGAGCATTGCTGCCTGGGCAGAAAAAGCAGTACCCCTTTCATCAAATGATCCTCCATTCTTGGGGAGGACCTCCCAATGCTCCTATGTTTAAGAGTGCTTAAAAGGTAAATCCAGTCTTGGAACTATTTCTCCAATGGATGGGAAAAAGTGGGATAGTTTATAAAATGGGGTACAAAAAACAGAAAATTGGTTCTTACCTGCTAATTTTCGTTCCTGGAATACCACAGATCAGTCCAGACAAGTGGGTTTATGCATCCCTACCAGCTCATGGAGGCAGAGAACAAAAACTTTGAGGCACTGCTACATAACCAAGAGAGCCACCTGCAGTCTCTCAGTATTGACCTGTACCCAAGCCAAGATGTGTAACTCCAAACCACCAGGATCTCTTCCTCTGAAAGAACTGGGGAACAAACTGATCCCTGAACTATGGTCAAGAAAGATTTTTTTTTTTTTAAATCTCCAAACTGCGAGAACTATATACAATTATCTTCTGCAGAACAAAATTAAACTCTGCATCACCAGCAGCATCCAGAATGAGGAGAGGTCTCTCTAAAAATTAATCATACTCAGAATGGGCTGCTGGACTGATCTGTGGTATTCCAGGAACGAAAATTAGCAGGTACAAACCAATTTTCCTTTCCTGTTCATACCCAGATCAATCCAGACAAGTGGGATGTACCCAAGCCTCTTTACACTGGGTGGGATCCCGAAAGACCTGAATGCGGCACACTTTCCCCAAAGGCGCCCTCCTCTGGGGCCTTAATATCCAAATACTAATGTTTAGTGAAAGTGTGCAAAGAGGACCATGTTGCTGCCCGACAAATCTCCTGCAGCGACACCAACTGACACTCTGCCCAGGAGGTCGCCTGAGCCCTAGTGGAATGTGCCCACAAATCCTCAGGGATTGGCGGCCTTTACAAATATAGGCCGAAACAATTGCCTCCTTCAACCAACAAGAAATCATACTTTTAGTCGCCTTATCACCCCCTTCCTTGGTCCACTGAACACCACAAAAATGTGGTCTGAAGTTCGAAATTCATTAGTCACCTTGAGATATCTTAGGAGAACCCGACGGGCATCAAAAGATGAGGCTCTCTTGCATGGGGAGAATCGCGCGTCAAATGCGAAAACCCCAGCAACTCTACGGTCTGGCTAAGATGAAAGGCCGACACCACCTTGGGCAAAAAGGAAGGAACCACCTGCAACAAGATCCCATTATCGGAAATCCGCAAAAAAGGCTCCCTACACGTTAAGACTTGGAGCTCAGAAATCTGTCTTGCCGAGCAAATCACCACTAGAAACACTGCCTTCAGCGTAAGATCCCTGAGTAAAGGCTCGAAAGGAGGGCCACACAAGACTTGCAGAACCAAATTGAGATTCTAGGATGGACAAAGTCTTTGAACTGGAGGGCGCAAATGCTTTGCTCCTTTCAAAAAATGCTTACTTGCAGATCTGCAACCTCCTCCTGCATCCTCTTGTTCTCCTTCTTCCCCTCCCCTGTTCTTTGTACTTTCCAACTTTTAGTTACAATGTAAACCGGTACGATTTGTGTACACTAATGTCGGTATATAAAAATTCCAAATAAATAAATAAAAGTCTTCCCTGCAGCCTTCCTCTAAAACAACCTAAGGCTGCCACCTGGACTCAGAGAATTATAGGCCAAACCTTTTGAAAGCCTCTTCTGCAAGAAGGCCAAAACCTGGGCCACATTTGCCTGCAAGGAATCAATGTCATGGGCTTCACACCAGGCCTCAAACTCTCTCCAAACTCCGATCTAAGCCAAAGAAGTGGAGGCTCTCCTAGCCCAAAGCAGAGAAGTAATACCCCTTCAGACAGAAATGTCGCCTTTCAAAAGCCAAGCTGCTAGATAGAAGCGATCCGCCTGTTCTGACAAGAAATGTCCCTGATGCAGCAGACCCTTCAAATAGCTTAAACGAAAGGGCCCATCCAGCTGCACTATTTTTATTTATTTATTTAAAGTCTCTTATATACCGATAGCCGTTCGCACATCGCATCGGTTCACAAAGAACAAAAAACTTTTGGGCAGCGCCCTTACATATAACCGATAACAATACAGATAACAGGGGGAGTAGGCAATGCAAATTAATAGATCAATAAATAGTGAAAACTATAAATATAAACATACATAACAACTATATACAAAGCATCAGTAGTCATAAAAGCGAAAGGCATAAATCGTTGGTCATAAGGCAGATAAAGTAACAAGGTCTAGATCTGCAAACTAGATCTGCAAACCACAGACGTTGCGGCCACTCCGGCACTACCAGGATCACTGGTCCCCGATGCTGCTCCTGGGTCCAGCTATTGCCTGCTGAGATAGTCCGCCTACACACTGTCTACGCCTGCTACGTGAGATGCTGCTAGAGCTGCTAGATGATGCTCCCCTAGGCAAAGAGCTCGTGAACCTCCAGAGCCACCTAATGACTATTCATTCCACCCTGCTGATTGATATAGGCCACTGGCATTGCATTGTCTGAGAACGCATGTACCTCCTGGCCCTGAATCAGAGGGAGAAAGAACAGCGCCCTTGTTTCCAGATGGCCGATGGACCAGGACGCTTCCACCGGGGACCACAGCCCTTGGGCCTCCAATCCTTGACACACTGCTCCACAACCACTGAGACTGGCATCCATGGTCATTACCACTCAGTCCAGAACCTCCAGATCCACTCCCTTCTCCAAATTGGATCACGATAGCTACCACGAGAGACTGGACCTGGCCTCTTCCTGGAGTGGCAACGGCACTTGAAACTCCTCCAACATCAGATTCTAATGTGATAGGAGAGCCTTCTGTAAGGGATGCATGTGCAAAAAAAAGCCCATGGCACCAGATCTAGCATAGAAGCCATGGACCCTAGTACCTGCAAATAATCCCAGACCTTGGGAACCGGCAGGTCCCTCAGATGAACCACTTGTGATTGCAACTTGAGAATCCTTTCTGGGGTGAGGAACACCTTGCCCACCAGGGTGTTGAATCTCGCACCCAGATAGTCCAAGGACTGAGACGGGACCAGGTGACTCTTTGCCTGGTTTATCACCCAGCCTAGGGACTCCAGGTGCTCTGTCACTCGCCAAATGGAGGTGAAGCACTCCGCTTCCGACTTCACTCAAATAAGCCAATCGTCAAGTTAAGGATAAAGCAGTATCCCCTCTCTTCTGAGGGCCACTGCCACTACTACCATCACCTTTGTGAATGTTCTCGGCACCGTAGCCAATCCAAAGGGCAGAGCTTGGAACTGAAAATGCTCTCCTAGCACTGTGAATCGCAGAAATCTCTGATGACTATTTTTATTTATTTTATGACTGTTACTTTGTTATCTGCACCAAATATTTAACAGAGGCAGCAGAATTGTAGAGATTACTTACCTGATAATCTCGTTTTCCTTAGTGTATGCAGATGGACTCAAAACAAGTGGGTATAGTGTGCTCGTGCTAGCAGGTGGGAGACGGATCTGACGTCAGCACGGGTACATATACCCCCGCAGGAAGTGCAGCAATTCAGTAATCTTCCTTGCAAAAGCTTTATGGATATATGTGTAACTGACCGATCGATTAAATGAACAGGATTACCCTGACCGATTGATAGTAGCTGGAGACCGCCAGTGTTCTCAACCGGAAGGCGTCGACACCCGGCAGGGTGGATGCCCTATTATAAGAAAAACATGGCTTACCGTGAGTTGGTGAATCCCCATGTATGCCGGCAGCCGGGCGGGATGCTGAGTCCATCTGCCTACACTAAGGAAAACGAGATTATCAGGTAAGTAATCTCTACATTTCCTAGCGTGTAGCAGATGGACTCAAAACAAGTGGGATGTACAAAAGCTACTGCCGGACTGGGTGGGAGGCTGCCCGAGATCTGTTCAGGATTGCCCTCGCAAATGCTGTGTCCTCCCTGGCCTGGACGTCCAGACGGTAGAATCTGGAGAAGGTATGGAGGGAGGACCACGTCGCCGCTTTACATATCTCTGCAGGCGACAGCATCCTAGTTTCTGCCCAAGAGGCCGCTTGCGCTCTGGTAGAGTGAGCCTTGACCCGTAGAGGTGGTGGTTTTCCCGCTTCTACATAGGCTGCCTTGATAACTTCTTTGATCCAGCGGGCGATGGTTGCCTGTGAGGCCACTTCCCCTTGCTTCTTCCCGCTGTGAAGGACGAACAGGTGGTCCGTCTTTCATACTGCTTCTGACATTTCCAGGTATCTGGACAGCAGCCTGCCGATGTCGAGATGGCGTAGTATTCAACCTTCTTCCGACTTCTTCAAACCTTCTGTGGTAGGCAAGGATATGGTTTGGTTGAGGTGGAAGTGTGAGACTACTTTGGGTAAGAAGGAAGGAACCGTGCGAAGATGGATAGCCTCTGGAGTGATTCTGAGAAACAGATCACGGCAGGACAGCTCTTGTAGCTCTGAGATACTGCGTGCTGAGCATACAGCCAGCAGGAACACCATCTTCAAGGTTAACAAACGGAGGGACAGGCCTCGAAGGGGTCTGAAGGCGGGTCCCGCTAGAAATTCCAAAACTAGGTTGAGGTTCCACAGGGGCACCGGCCACTTCAGTGGCGGGCGAATGTGTTTGACTCCTTTCAGGAAACGTGAAACGTCTGGGTGTGTGGCGATGCTGTTGCCGTCACTCCGGGGACCACCGTAGCAGGATAGCGCTGCCACTTGAACCTTGATGGAATTGAGGGACAGACCCTTCTGAAGTCCATCTTGCAGGAAATCCAAAATGATAGGGATCTTAGCGGCATGTGGATTGGTGCCGTGAGTTTCGCACCAGGCTTCAAATACTCTCCAGATCCTTATATATATGTTAGTGATGTGGAGAACTTGCGTGCTCGGAGGAGTGTATCTATTACCGGCCCCGAGTATCCTCTTTTCTTCAGTCTAGCCCTCTCAATGGCCAGACCGTAAGAGAGAATTGAGCTGGATCCTCGTGGAGGATGGGACCTTGCCGCAGCAGGTCCCTGTGTGGAGGCAGGGGAAATGGATTCCCTGCCAGTAGTCTTCTCATGTCTGCGTACCAGGGTCTTCTTGGCCAGTCCGGGGCCACTAGAAGAACTAGGCCTTTGTGCCGCTGAATCTTGTGTATAATGGCGCCCCAGCAGGGGCCATGGAGGAAAGGCATATAGCAGGATCCCCTGAGGCCATGGCTGTACCAGGGCATCGATCCCCTGGGATAGAGGATCCCGCCTGCGGCTGAAATATCTGGGTACTTGAGCGTTGGACCTGTCCGCTAGTAGGTCCATGCCCAGCGTCCCCCACTGATCTACAATCATCTGGAAAGCTGTGGGCGACAGCTGCCATTCCCCCGGATTTAGGCTTTCTCTGCTGAGGAAGTCTGCCGTGGTGTTGTCCTTCCTGGCGATGTGGACGGCGGAGATGTCCTGTAGATTTGCTTCCGCCCAAGACATCAGGGGGCTATTTCTAGGGATACCTGTCGACTTCTGGTTCCGCCCTGTCGGTTGATGTATGCCACTGTGGTGGCATTGTCAGACATCACTCTGACCGCTCTGTTTCGGAGTCTGTGGGCAAATCGCAGGCAAGCTATCCTGACTGCCCGTGCCTCTAGTCAGTTGATGTTCCACCCCGATTCTTCTCTGTTCCACCGCCCTTGGGCGGTGAGTTCTTCGCAGTGTGCTCCCCATCCGTTCAGGCTGGCATCTGTAGTGAGCAGGGTCCAGGTTGGGGAGGACATTCTTGACCCCTGGCTCATGTGGCCGGGCTGCAACCACCACCGTATCTGATTCTGCACTCTGGCTGGTAGAGGTAGGTGTACGGTGTAGTTCTGTGATCGTGGGCTCCACCGAGATAGGAGGGCGCGTTGTAATGGTCTCATATGAGCCCGCGCCCATGGTATCACCTCCAGAGTGGATGCCATAAGGCCGAGGACCTGTAGGTACTCCCAAGCTGTGGGCCAGGTGGCGCTCAGCAGGGCCTATAGACGATTCTGGAGCTTTGCTCTCCTCTTGGCGGTCAGACTGACCTTGTCTTCCTGGGTGTCGAATCGGACTCCTAGGTATTCCAGCGACTGAGAAGGCTGTAGGGAACTCTTGTTCAAGTTTACTACCCATCCTAGGCTTTCCAGAAGAGCTATAACTCTGTTGGTTGCCTGGTGGCTCTCCTCCGGTGACTTCGCCCTGATCAGCCAATCATCCAGGTAGGGATGGACGAGGATTCCTTCCTTCCTGAGGGACGCCGCCACTACTACTATGACCTTGGTAAAGGTCCGCGGCGCGGTGGCTAACCCAAAGGGTAAAGCTCGGAACTGGAAGTGTTGGGTCAGGACTTTGAAGCGTAAATAGCGCTGGTGATCCCGATGGTTTGGGATATGCAAGTAGGCTTCCGACAGATCTGGGGATGTGAGAAACTCCCCTGGCTGTACTGCATTTTTGACAGACCTCAGAGTTTCCATGCGAAAGCTGGGGACCCGTAGGTGTCGGTTGACTGACCTGAGGTCCAGGACGGCCCTGAAAGTGCCCTCCTTCTTGGGTACTATGAAATAAATGGAATAATGCCCAGAATTTATCTCCCCTGCAGGCACTGGGATTATGGCTTTTAGGGATAGGAGCCTCCGCAAGGTAACTTCTAGTGCCGCCCTCTTGAGGGGTGAACAAGGAGATTCCACAAACTTGTCCGGCGGGAGCCGAAGAAAGTCCAGGTAATACCCTTCTCGGATGATGGCGAGCACCCACTGGTCCGAGGTGATCTCGACCCACCTGCGGTAGAAGAGGGTTAGCCTGCCCCCTATGGCTGCTACCCCCGGATGGGTCGGCTGATTGTCATTGTGGGGTACGGCCGGGACCCGAACCGATTCCCCTCTTGTTGTGCTTAGTCCGAAAGGATTGGTTCCTGGCCTGCGAACGAGGTGCTTGGTAGCGAGTCCTGTAAGGGTTGAAGCGCTGAGAGTTTCTACCTCTGGATGGTCTAGGAAAAGGGTGCTGGCTCCTCCTTGACCTGTCTTCTGGTAGACGGGTTAATGGAGAGGTGCCCCATTTATTGGCCAGTTTCTCGAGGTCGCTGCCGAACAGGAGGGATCTCTTAAAGGGCATTCTCGTGAGACGTGTCTTGGAGGAGGAGTCGGCCGACCAATTACGAAGCCAGAGCTGTCTCCTGGCTGCCACTGAGGATGACACTCCCTTGGCTGCCGTACGGACTAGGTTGGAGGCTGCGTCAGTGAGGAACAAGAGAGCTGATTCCATCTCTTCTCCCGGGGTGTTGTTCCTAGCCTGTGATAAACAGGAACGCGTCACCACGGTGCAGCAGGTCGCAGTGCGTAGGGACATGGCTGCCACCTCAAAGGCTTGTTTCAGAATGGCGTCCATGCGCCGGTCATGTGTATCCTTGAGGGCCGTCCCCCCTTCCACCGGAATGGTGGTGCGCTTCACAATTGCGCTAACTATGGCGTCTACCTGGGGGCACGTCAGCATCTTCTTGGTTGCCGGGTCTAAGGGGTACATGCCAGCCAAGGCCCGACCCCCTTTGAATGAGGCCTCCGGCGCATTCCATTCGATTAGCTGCTGTGCTGCTTGTAGGAGGGGAAAATGGTGAGTCGTTTGGCGCAGGCCCTCTAACAGGGGGTTCATTCTAGGTTCCCCTGGGGTGTCATGGCCCGGGAGAGCCAGTTCCGATAGGCATTGAGAGATCAGGCCTGGGAGATCCTCTTTCAGAAAGAAGCGCCTCATGGTCCGATATGGTTCAATCCCCGAGGGAAGTTCTCCCTCCTTGGGGGGCTCGTCGTCTTCCTCAGGGCAATCTGAATCCCCATAAGTGGGGGTTCCGGGTGGCCGTGCCTAGGCCTTGAGGGTCCAGGGGCCGGGTCATCCGGTACGTATGGACCCGTTAAGGGAGCAGACTGCATTGTGACAAAGGCATGAATCCCCTTGAATAATTCCACCCAGGAGAGCGAAGCAGGATCTGGCCTTAGGGTCACCAGGTCTCTCGGGTTCCCTGGCTGCTCACCGCTGCCTGCTAGGTCCAGGGTGTTCCCTGAGGAACTGGCAAGTACGCTGGGCTGCGACCGGTCCTGGCCTGGAACTCCCAGGGCCTCTTCACATTGGGCACATAGGGAGTCTGCTTCCTCGCTCTGTGTGGCTCTGAGGTTGCATGCAGAGCAGAGGCTTATGCCTGATTCTGGAGGTGCCGGCTCCGCTGACGCATGGGCTCTCTTACGCTCCATCTCGTCTGTTAACTCAGCTGGAGTCTGCGCTTTGTAATATGCGCGAAAGATGTGCGCCTACCAATATGTGCTTATCCACGTGCGCCTGCCCAAGTGCGCTTATCAACATGCGCGTATCAACGTGCGCCTATCAACTGGCGCCTATGAACGTGCGCCTATCAGCGGGCGCCTATTGACGTGCGCTTAGCAACGGGCGCCTATCAACGTGCGCTTAGCAACATGCGCCTATTGCGCGGTGACGAACCAGGGCAGAAGGCGATGGCGAGCAGGCAGACAAAATGGCGACCCCCTTGGCGGGTTGCCACGTAGGCAGACTCTGCTACTCCTCGCTTCCTCGGAGACCAACAAGTAAAGATGTATGCCTTACCTTGTCTTCGGCGCTTCCCGGCTGCGACCCGGGCAGTCTCCGGCTGCGGGGGGAGAGGGTGATTACCGTCACCGCTGCGCTCGAGGAGGTGCACCCGCTGCCTCTAGGCCGCGCCCGAACTCGTCTCGCTCGGGGGCCAAGACCACGCCGGGACCGAGGCTGCCTCTATGCCGTGCCCGAGCCCTTCTCACTCGGGGGCTAGGTCCCTGCCACGAGTTGGCCACCGGACTGAGGCTCTTACCTCCGAGGGACCACGGAAATCGCCTTGGGAAACTCAACTGGGGGAGGGACCGAATGGTATCACCGCAGGAGTGCGGGGCTCATCTTCAGGTAGGTTTCTTCTATGAATTTAGTCGTTAGAATTTGGAAAAAAACCCTCAGTGAGCGTGAGGTAGCTCCAAACTGCTTTGGAGACGGAAATTACCGAATTGCTGCACTTCCTGCGGGGGTATATGTACCCGTGCTGACGTCAGATCAGTCTCCAACTGCTAGCACGAGCACACTATACCCACTTGTTTTGAGTCCATCTGCTACACGCTAGGAAAAAAAGTATTTTAAAATAAATAAATCAATGATCCGCACTGATAGGAATATGGAGATATGTCTCCGTCAGATTGAGAGGCCAGGAACTCCCCTTTCCGCACTGCCGCAATCACTGTTCGCAACATTTCCATCCGAAAACGTGGGACCCACAATGTCACATTGCCCTTTTGCAGATCCAGAATGGGCCAAAATGAGCCCTCCTTCTTGGGAACCATGAAGTACATGGAATATCTTCCCTGACTGCTCAAGCGGCACCAAGAAGATGGCTTCCAATCGCTGCAGGCAGAGCAGAGTGTACTGCACTGCCGCTCGCTTGGTGAGCAAAGCGCAATGGGACACTATAAAGGCCTCCTTGAGAGGTCAAGAAAATTCTAACATGTAGCCGTCTCTTATTACTTAGAGTACCCACTGATCCGAGGTAATTCTGGTCCACTCCTTGTAAAAATGGGACAACCTTCCCCCAAGAGCCATGAGAGAGGAGTGGACCAGCCTGCCTTCATTGGGCGGGCTTGGCACTTCCGGACTCCTGTCCGTAACCCTTTACTTTTTTTTTTTAACCAACAGACTGCAGGTTTGCACTACTACAATCTGCTGGAGACAGAAATACAGAGAGTGCCGCAAAGTTTTTGTTTTCTGTCTCCCCCTGCTGGTAGGGATGCATAAACCCAGTGGGAACAGTGGGTTTATGCATAAACCCAGTGGGTTTATGCATAAACTGGTTTAAACCCACTGGGTTTATGCATAAACCCAGTGGGAACACAGAGGAGAGGATCACCTTGCTGGTGGCTGAAAGGAATCAGTAAGTTTTTGCTTGGGACATTGTCTTTTTTTTAAAAGTATTGGGGCAAAGTTAACTATCTGGGAATATTATTTAGTGTGTGTGTTTGTGCCTTTAATAGTCAGAAAGGCAGTGAATAAACAAGTTAGACTGTTTGTATTTTTAAATAGTCAGTCAATAAGGTAGCTAGTAAGCAGTAGGTAGTGTGTTATGTTTTAAAAGTCTGCAGAACTGAGTGTTCTGCAGACTTTTAAAGAATTGAGTGTTTGTATTTATTACAAACTGAGTGTTTGTATTGAAACCCCCCCCCCCCCCCCAAAAACCCCAAAATGTAGCCAGAAGCTAGAAATAAGCTAGGAGCAGTGTATACCTAAGTAAAAAAGTTGAATAGTTCAGCTCAGTTACTCAACTTGGAAAGGTGTTGAGGTAGTGTGATTGGGTTTGAATAGGGACCAACATTTGTTAATCAAGAGAGCAGTGAGTCACTCTGGCTGACTAACTGAAGTTAGACTGTTTGTATTTCCCAACCCTCGCTCATCCCTTAATTTATAGGCAGGTGCCACTTTCACAAAAAAAACAAACAAACAAACCATCAACAAAAACTTTATTGAGAATTCGATCAGACCCCGGTAGGCCACTACCAGACACATAGTGAATTCACTAATACGTTTAAAAGGATGTTAGACACATTCCTACTCCCATAGCAACCTAAAACTTAACTAGGAACTGATCAAAATTGAGATGAAGGCAGCAGTCCAGCAGCAAGAGGGGGGCTTCCCAGTCTTTTGCATAGAGTGTCACATGTATGATTTTTTACCCACCGGTGAGAAGCTGTACATGTGCAGGCGATGCAAAGAGCTCCTGGCTCTCAGAGAACGAGTCCGATCTCTGGAGGCTAGAGTGGCAGACCCGGAGGAGCTGAGGTAGACAGAGAGGTTTATAGATGAGACCTTCAGGAACATAGTAGTCAAGTCCCAACTTCAGACTGGCAGCCCTGGTGCTGCCTTGGAGGAAGAAGGTCTCATGATGGGAGAGCACCAACCAGGTGCAGCAGGAAAGGATCCTGCAGCAAGGACCTGCTCTCCAGGTGATGCATTGTCCTTTCGCACTGAGGATATCTCCCCAAGGCCTACTGCCCAGGAGGGAAGGGTTAGGTCGGCCGTCATAGTTGGTGATTCGATTATTAGGAATGTAGATAGCTGGGTGGCTGGTGGGCGTGAGGATCGCCTGGTAACATGCCTACCTGGTGCGAAGGTGGCGGACCTCATGCGTCACACCTAGATAGGATTTTAGACAGTGCTGGGGAGGAACCGGCTGTCGTGGTACATATGGGCACCAACGACATAGGAAAATGTGGGAGGGAGGTTCTGGAAGCCAAATTTAGGCTCTTAGGTAGAAAGCTCAAATCCAGAACCTCCATGGTAGCATTCTCTGAAATGCTCTCTGTTCCACGCGCAGGTCACCAGAGGCAGGCAGAGCTCCAGAGTCTCAATGCATGGATGAGACGATGGTGCAAGGAAGAGGGATTCAGTTTTGTTAGGAACTGGGGAACCTTTTGGGGAAGGGGGGAGTCTCTTCCGAAGGGATGGGCTCCACCTTAACCAAGGTGGAACCAGACTGCTGGCGCTAACCTTTAAAAAGGAGATAGAGCAGCTTTTAAACTAGAACAAAGGGGAAAGCAGACAGTCGCTCAGCAGCGCATGGTTCGGAGAGAGGTATCTTCAAAGGATACTAATGATGCATTAGAATTAGGGCATCCCAACAGTGAGATTCCAATACATAGAAAAATAGTCCAAGTGCCTGTAACTAAAAACTCACCTGAGCTAAAAAATTCTAATTTATCCCTATCAATTAAAATGCAGAATGAAAATACAAACAAAAAACAAACTTTAAAATGTTTGTATGCTAATGACAGAAGTCTAAGAAGTAAGATGGGAGAATTAGAATGTATAGCAGTGAATGATGACATAGACTTAATTGGCATCTCAGAGACATGGTGGAAAGAGGATAACCAATGGGACAGTGCTATACCGGGGTACAAATTATATTGCAATGACAGAGAGGAGCACCCGGGAGGAGGTGTGGCGCTTTATGTCCGGGATGGCATAGAGTCCAACAGGATAAACATCCTGCATGAGACTAAATAGAAAATTGAATCTTTATGGGTAGAAATCCCTTGTGTGTCGGTGAAGACTATAGTGACAGGGGTAGACTACCGTCCACCTGGTCAAGATGGCGAGACGGACAGTGAAATGCTAAGAGAAATTAGGGAAGCTAACCAAATTGGTAGTGCAGTAATAATGGGAGACTTCAATTACCCCAATATTGACTGGGTAAATGTATCATCGGGACACGCTAGAGAGATAATGTTCCTGGATGGAATAAATGATAGCTTTATGGAGCAACTGGTTCAGGAACCGAGAGAGGGAGCAATTTTAGATCTAATTCTCAGTGGAGCACAGGACTTGGTGAGAGAGGTAATGGTAGTGGGGCCGCTTGGCAATAGTGATCATAATATGATCAAATTTGATTTAATGACTGGAAGAGGAACAGTGTGCAAATCCAAGGCTCTCGTGCTAAACTTTCAAAAGGGAAACTTTGATAAAATGAGAAAAATTGTTAGAAAAAAACTGAAAGGAGCAGTTACAAAAGTAAAAAATGTCCAAGAGGTATGGTCATTGTTAAAGAAACCATTCTAGAAGCACAGTATAGATGTATTCCATACATTAAGAAAGGTGGAAAGAAGGCAAAACGATTACCGGCATGGTTAAAAGGGGAGGTGAAAGAAGCTATTTTAGCCAAAAGATCTTCATTCAAAAATTGGAAGAAGGATCCAACAGAAGAAAATAGGATAAAGCATAAACGTTGGCAAGTTAAATGTAAGACATTGATAAGACAGGCTAAGAGAGAATTTGAAAAGAAGCTGGCTGTAGAGGCAAAAACTCACAGTAAAAACTTTTTAAAATATATCCGAAGCAGAAAGCCTGTGAGGGAGTCAGTTGGACTGTTAGATGATCGAGGGGTTAAAGGGGCACTTAGAGAAGATAAGGCCATTGCAGAAAGATTAAATGATTTCTTTGCTTCGGTGTTTACTGAAGAGGATGTTGGGGAGGTACCCGTAATGGAGAAGGTTTTCATGGGTAATGATTCAGATGGACTGAATCAAATCACGGTGAATCTAGAAGATGTGGTAGACCTGATTGACAAACTGAAGAGTAGTAAATCACCTGGACCGGATGGTATACACCCCAGAGTTCTGAAGGAACTAAAAAATGAAATTTCAGACCTATTAGTAAAAATTTGTAACCTATCATTAAAATCATCCACTGTACCTAAAGACTGGAGGATAGCAAATGTAACCCCAATATTTAAAAAGGGCTCCAGGGGCGATCCGGGAAACTACAGACTGGTTAGCCTGACTTCAGTGCCAGGAAAAATAGTGGAAAGTGTTCTAAACATCAAAATCACAGAACATATAGAAAGACATGGTTTAATGGAACAAAGTCAGCATGGCTTTACCCAAGGCAAGTCTTGCCTCACAAATCTGCTTCACTTTCTTGAAGGAGTTAATAAACACGTGGATAAAGGTGAACCGGGAGATGTAGTATACTTGGATTTTCAGAAGGCGTTTGACAAAGTTCCTCATGAGAGGCTTCTAGGAAAAGTAAAAAGTCATGGGATAGGTGGTGATGTCCTTTCGTAGATTGCAAACTTGTTAAAAGACAGGAAACAGAGAGTAGGATTAAATGGACAATTTTCTCAGTGGAAGGAAGTGGACAGTGGAGTGCCTCAGGGATCTATATTGGGACCTTTACTTTTCAATATATTTATAAATGATCTGGAAAGAAATACGACGAGTGAGATAATAAAATTTGCAGATGACACAAAATTGTTCAGAGTAATTAAATCACAAGCAGATTGTGATAAATTGCAGGAAGACCTTGTGAGACTGGAAAATTGGGCATCAAAATGGCAGATGAAATTTAATGTGGATAAGTGCAAGGTGATGCATATAGGGAAAAATAACCCATGCTATAATTACACAATGTTGGGTTCCATATTAGGTGCTACAACCCAAGAAAGAGATCTAGGCGTCATAGTGGATAACACATTGACATCGTCGGTTCAGTGTGCTGCGGCAGTCAAAAAAGCAAACAGAATGTTGGGAATTATTAGAAAGGGAATGGTGAATAAAACGGAAAATGTCATAATGCCTCTGTATTGCTCCATGGTGAGACCGCACCTTGAATACTGTGCACAATTCTGGTCGCCGCATCTCAAAAAAGATATAATTGCGATGGAGAAGGTACAGAGAAGGGCTACCAAAATGATAAGGGGAATGGAACAGCTCCCTTATGAGGAAAGACTAAAGAGGTGATGACTTTTCAGCTTGGAGAAGAGACGGCTGAGGGGGGATATGATAGAGTTGTTTAAAATCATGAGAGGTCTAGAACGGGTAGATGTGAATCTGTTATTTACTCTTTCGGATAGTAGAAAGACTAGGGGGCACTCCATGAAGTTAGCATGGGGCACATTTAAAACTAATCGGAGAAAGTTCTTTTTTACTCAACGCACAATTACTCTCTGGAATTTGTTGCCAGAGGATGTGGTTAGTGCAGTTAGTATAGCGGTGTTTAAAAAAGGATTGGATAAGTTCTTGGAGGAGAAGTCCATTACCTGCTATTAAGTTCACGTAGAGGATAGCCACTGCCATTAGCAATGGTAACATGGAATAGACTTAATTTTTGGGTACTTGCCAGGTTCTTATGGCCTGGATTGGCCACTGTTGGAAACAAGATGCTGGGCTTGATGGACCCTTGGTCTGACCCAGTATGGCATCTTCTTATGTTGTCTGGACTGATCTGGTATGAACAGGAATGGTAGTTGCAAATGAAGGCTCAAAGCACTATAGCCCACTAAAAGCTGTTTCTGTGAGCTGGAAACTCAAAAGAGCAAGAAGAAATTGCCAAGCCAAAAAGAAAAATAAAGACTAATTTCAAGTTTGTAAATAAGCAGACAGATGAAACCGGAACTGAAGTGTGTCATGTTACTGCTGGTGAATCTAGTTCAGAATATCTATCACTGTCAATACAAAAAGCAGAATATACTTAAGGCTTCACCATACTACAAGTGTGATGTTCATAATCATATTACTGTTGTCCGCTGAGGCATAAGAACAAAGTTATTTGTCCAAGATTTACTTTGTAATGAGTATTCTTTGAAGACGAGCAGTTCACCAGCTATACATAAGAGTGTCATCAATACATTTTCCAGGGAAGCTTTGAAGACCCTTCCAAGCATGTACAAGAGTTCCCAGATCTTCGGGACTGGGCAGTGTTCTTCAGTTCCATATTAAGCTAATAAGCTCAACTCCAGAAAGAGAACAGGGATGTTTTCTATGTATGGTACCCTGCTTCCTTCAGAGGATTCACATTATAGGTAAGTAAAATAGCTTTCTCTAAAGACAAGCAGTTCATTGTAGCCATACATGAGATTCCCTAGCCAAGGCTTGTCTAAAACAACAAAAAAAAGAGGGAGGACCAACAGGATAGAACAATGTTTCTGGTGGAATTTGAATTATTTTTTTTTTTAAATGGCCTGAAATTGGCATCTTACCCTCAAAGAGATCCTGGAACATACACTACCCAAATCTGCTGCTGAGTCAGTATCCAAACAATGGTGTGATATAAATGTGGAACCTGAACTCCATATTGCAGCTCTAAATATGTCTTCAACAAAATGTTGACATGAGATGGGCCACTGACACAGCCATGGCTCTGACATTATGAATCCACTAAGGTCAAACCAGCTTGGGTATAAAAAAAAAATGCAATCTGCTATCTAATTAGAGAGAATTATCTTCAAAATAGCAATCACAAGCTTATTGAGATAAAAAACCCAAAGAGCTAGATTGAGTTTCTAAGAAGTCTATTCCACTCCAAATAGAAGGCAATGGCTCTCATATACTGCAAATTGTCAGAGCTTGTTTACATTTCTTGACATGGGGTCTTGGGAAAAATGTTGGAAGGATGACTAGGGACCTGAGCTCTCCAACTCTAGGCTGAAGTGACTGCCACAAAAAAAGTGACCTTCTAGGACAGGCTAGATTTTCAAAGGGGGCTTTCATCAGCTGGATTAAAATATGTTGAGATCCCATGATATAGTGGCTGGCTTGATGAGGTTTCAATTGAAGCAAGGCTAACAAATTTTATAACTGTACAGAAATCAGTTCCCATTTTATATAATGAAGCTATCTTCCAATTGCACTAAAGGTGTACTGTAACAGAGCTGATTAGATTCTGAGATATGTAGAAGGTATTCACGCAGTTTTTATGTGGGACAGGAAAAAGGATTTAAGGCTTTGTCAAACCAGACCGCAAAACTCCCATTTGGATTTTAAATTTCTCGCCTTTCCAAACCCGAGCTGAAGGCAAGTTACAAAGAGGTACTTAGGTATTTGCCTGCCCCAGAGGGCTTACAATCTTAGGGGCTCATTTACTAATCATTTTTCCCCCATAGACAAAGAATGGGAAAAAAGTAAATCAGTTCCTAAGTTTGTAGCTGAGGCAATGGAGGATGACGTGACTTACCCAAGATCATAAGAAACGTCAGTAGGAGAAGCAGGATTTGAACCCTAGCTTCTGGAGTTCTCAGCTCACTGCTTTAATCACCTTCCACACTGTATTCATAATTAATAATTTTGTGTATTCTAACTTTAAAGAATTCAAGGCAGATAAGGTTAATAAAATACAAAAAATCACAAACTAAAAAAATAGCATAACATAGAAAATTCTAAAGACCTTCTAGAAGCCAGAAATATCTTAGACACACTGAATTGGAGGGACCAAAAGATCATACAACTTTGCTTTCAATATCCAAGCCATAAGGGCAAGAGGTTGGAGGTCAGGATGAAGAAGGGATCTTTGGTTCTGTGACAGTAGGTTTGGAAAATTTTCCAACCTGGTTTCCTGATGTAAAACCAAATCTACCTCAACCAAAAATGGATTATGAGAATCATAGTTCTCTAGTCTCTCCTGAGTATTATTAAAACTTCTGCAATTAGAAGAATTGGAGAATAGCATACAGAAGACTATTTTCTACCAACACAGGGAGAAGGCATGCTACACTATTCTGCCTTCTGACCTCTTTCTAGAACAGTAAACTGGTACCCTCCTGTTCTGATTTGTTGTGAATAGGTCTATTTCAAGAGTTTCCCACCAAGAAAGGATGCTGTTTGCTGCCGTCTGATTCAGAGACCATTTATGAGGGTCTAACAGGCCACTCAGTGTATTTGCTAGAATATTCTCCTTGCCTGCCAGGTAAAGTGGCCCCTAAGATTGTCCCATACAGGATGGCCTAGCTTCCACACACAAGAGAAGAAATCCTGTTTCTCGTTATTTATTTGAACAGAACATAGTCACCTGTCTGTCTGGACAAGGACAATTTGACTGGACATCAATGAGGTGAAGCATTTTCTCCTGGAAGAATCAGGGGCTATGCAGTGCATTTATGTGAGCCTCCTAGTTTGTGTTGGGAACATTCAATTGAATGCTATTGAATTCTGAAGGGCATGCCCTTGGCCAGATTGGAATGGGACAGCCACAAGACAGCAAGTATGTTCCTGTAGTCCCAAATTGTCTTAGTTCCCGACTGGGACTTTAGTGTCCATTGACCATGTCTCATATGAAGATATAAAATGGGAGTTATATGGACTCTTGAAGCCACAAGAATCAACATTTGCAATATGGTTAAGGCTGGTATCTGCTCACTTCCTCCAGCCATTAAATACTTGATCCTACTGGCAGGGAGAAAATCCATAGCTTGAGCTGTATCTAGCAGCATCCCTATAAATTTCAACTGATATGTTGGGCTGAGATTGGACTTGAGATGATTGCTAATGAACATTAGCAGCTTAGAGCTTCTGCCTTCAAGGCCAAAGCTCTATGCTATGCGAGATAAGTCGATTCCTGTAAGCACTTTCTCTCGTGGAAAAATATGTTCCTAAGTTCCTGACTCTGGTACCTCCTTGATGTAGAAGTTGGATCGGTGACAGTAATAGAGATAGCATGAAAGGTCAAATTACAGTCTTTGAGAATGTTTACAGCCTCCTTGACCATATCTAAAGAGATTTTCTCCAATACAAGACATGCCAGGAAAAGTCATCCTTTGAGGGGGGATATGCTGCCACAGTAGCCCTGCTCCTGGCACTATAATTTCCTGTCAACTTTGGGGTGGAGCCCATCACATTGGCATTCCAGGACTCTGCCAGAGCCAATTTGTTCTGGTAACTATACCCCCTAAAATCAACAAGCCTTTCTTACATGTCCTTATACAGCAGAATAGATGCCCTCAGCCATAAGAATTTGCAGTGTGTTTTTCCACAGTGTGTTTTTAAACACTCTTCACCTTCAACCAATAATGAATGGCATACAACCCAGTCCTTTGGAGTGGAGTTGCTTGATGAATCCATGTGCCCGTTTCAAAAATATGTGTAAATGCTGAGCCATGTAGGTCTGATAGAATGCTATGAGGGACTGGAGTATAGCATTCTGATAAAGCAAAGCTGCTTACTTGTAACAGGTATTCTCCTAGAACAGCAGGATGTTAGTCCTCACACATGGGTGACATCATCGGATGGAGCTTGGCACGGAAAACTTATGTCAAAGTTTCTGGAATTTTGACTAAGCATGCCCTACTCCACGCGTCCACACAGGGTCCCTCTTCAGTTTCGTAATACAGAATTACGAAAAATATATACAAAAAATAGGAGAAACCCAACTCTGCAGGGTGGCAGGTGGGTTTCGTGAGGACTAACATCATGCTGTCCTAGAAGAACACCTGTTACAGGTAAACAACTATGCTTTCTCCTAGGACAAGCAGGATGGTAGACCTCACACATGGGTGAATTCCTAGCTATAGGCTGCTCTCCAACACAAAAAGGGACCAATGAGCACCAACCAGGTGCCAACAGGCACAACAACCACAGTACTGTTGGTAATGGAGAGGGGAGGTGGGGGGGGGGGGGGGGAAGACAGCCTGAACCCTAACAATGGGACCTAGGCAGGGAGAGTTGGGTTCTACACCTCAAAGAGATTCCGAAGGACAGACTGGCTGAACCAGTCACGAGGGCCATCCCTATCCAGACAGTAGTGAGATGTGAATGTGTGGAGAGAACTCCACATTGCAGCCCTGCAGATTTCCTCCACGGGAACTGCTCGCAAGTAGGCCACTGACGTTGCCATAGCTCTGAGAGAATAAGTCTTGACATGATCCCCAAGATGCAGTCTCTCCTGGGCATAACAGGAGATGCAGTCTCTCCTGGGCAGAACAGGCGATGCAGTCTCTCCTGGGCAGAACAGGCGATGCAGTCTCTCCTGGGCAGAACAGGCGATGCAGTCTGCTTGCCAATTGGATAATGTTTGTTTGGCAATGGCAACTCCCAATCTATTCCTATCAAAGGAAATGAAAAGTTGTGTGGACAGTCTATGGGCTTCTGTCCGCTCCAGACAGAAGGCTTGGCTCTCTTGCAATACAAACTATACAGGGCTCATTCGCCTTGGTGAGAATGGGGCCAGGGAAAGAATGTGGGCAGGACGATTGACTGTTTAAGATGGAAATCCATCACCACCTTAGGCAGGAGCTTAGGGAGCACATGCAAGGCCACCCTGTCATGTTAAAATTTAGTATAAGGTGGATAAGTCACTAAGGCCTAGAGCTTACTGACACTGTGCTGAAGTGACCGCCTCCAAAAATATGACCTTCCAGGTCAGGTACTTCAAGTCACAGGAGCGCAGCGGCTCAAAATGAGCTTTCATCAGCTGAGCTAACACCACATTGAGGTCCCAAGACACAGAGGGAGGCCTTAGGGGAGACTTCAATTGAAGCAGGCCCCGCATAAAGTGTACAACTATAGGCTGTACTGAGATGGGTGTACCATCTACACCTTGGTGGTATGCGCCAATTGCACTGAGATGAAGTCTAATGGAGTTGGTTTTCAAGCCAGCCTCCGATAGGTGTAGAAGACAGTCAAGCAGTTTTCGTGTGGGGCAGGAGAACAGATCTAGGGCCTTCTGCTCACACCACACAGAAAACCACCTCCACTTCGGTTCATAGGACTTTCTAGTGGTAGGCTTTCTTGAAGCTACCAGAACCCAAGACACATCCTCAGAAAGATAAAGCGGCTGCAGGATCAACCTTTCAACATCCAGGCTGTGAGCCACAGGGCCTGGAAGTTCAGATGCCGCAGCCTGCCCTGATATTGTGTGATGAGGTCTATGGAAGTCCCCAGACTGATAGACAACTCTCGAAGAGTGGAAACCAAATCTGTTTCGGCCAATGAGGGACTATAAGGATCATAGTCCCTCGGTACTCATGAAGCTTCAAGAGAGTCTTTGTACCTAGAGGAATCAGAAGATACGCGAAGAGAAGACCCCTGCCCCAATGATGGACAAAGGTGTCTGAAGCTGGTTTGCCATTCGACCTGTACAGGGAGCAGAACTGAGTCACCTTCCTGTTGCAGGGGGATAAAAACAAGTCCACCTCCGGGCTTCCCCAGAGGCGGAAGATCCGATTCGTTACCCCCTGGGTCCCAAGACCACTCATGGGGTCTAAAGGCATGACTCAGCCTGTTTGCTATCACAATCTCTGTTCTGGCTAGATACATGGCCCTGAGTATTATCCCTTGGGACAAGGCCCTGGACCAAATATGCACATTTCCCGACCCCGAAGGTACGATCCTGTGCCTCCCTGCTTGTTGACTTACCACATGGCAACTTGGCTATTCGTTTGTATCAGGACAATCTTGCTGGACAAGCTATCTCTGAAAGCCTATACACGTACTTGATTGCCTGGAGCTCCAGGAAGTTGATTTGACACTGTGCTTCCTGGGTGGACCATAAGCCCTGGGTGTGGAGCCCCTCTACATGAGCTCCCCACCCCAAGGTGGACGCATCTGTGGTTAGGACAATTTGGGTATGGGTATTTTGAAATACACTACTGAAAAAACAATGGGTTTAGCCTTTATGTACCTGGACATAATAAAGCAACTATTAAACCAAATGGAACTGATAATAAACATCAATAAAACTGAATTCATGGGGCGGAGCAAGATGGCCGATGCACACTAGGTCGGCGAGAAACGCTGAGGGAAGGCTGGCTGTTTCTTCTTCTAAAATTGCCTAAAACATGCCGCATACGAAAAGAAAAGGGAGACTGAGGGGGGTGGACGACAGCTTACCCCCCCTTAGAGCCCTCACAGCCTCGAATTGACGGATTTTTCGCCGGATCCACAGCCTCAACGCCGGTGAGAGTGGTCGCTGGAATGGAGACGCTGGAGCGAGCGGACTCACCCTTGACCTTGGACATCTCGTTGAGTCCCGGCGAGCCGAAGCGGCTTGCACCCTCAATCAACAACAGTGCAGAACCAAGCAGTCCGGACGCAATAGAGGCCCCTCAGACGGTGAATCTGGGTGGAGCGAATAAGGCGATCCGAGGCGGTGAGAACATCGGAGCGAGAGAGGAGAAGGCCAGTCCGGGAAAAACTACAGAGGCAGCTGCTCCCCGCCCGATGGAAGGTCATCATCTGGGAGAACAAATCTCCTCACTGCAAGGATCTGCCAGGAGCGAGCAAGGTAATATGGAGGAGGGAGAAAACCGTTTAAGGGCAATGACTGCTGGTTTTGGGATATCTACATCAACAAATATTACATTGGAAGGGATATGGGCTGCTTTGAAATCTATAGAAACATCAATTAAATCTCTCTCTCAAATAACTTTGGATACAAGAGAGCAAACGATAACTAATAATAAATTGATAAGATCATTTAATGAAAAAATGAACGGTGTGGAAAAGAGAGTGGATTCCATAGAGAAAATTCAACAGAAGTTGATAACTTCTGAGAAAATTGCTATAAAAGATTAGAGGGAATAGAGAACTCCTTAAGAGCTCACAATTTGAGAGTTCTTAACTTTCCTGTTCAACATCTAACACCCCCTCTAGATATGTTCAATATCTATATGAACCGTATATTAAAGATTCCAGAAGCAGCGACCCCTGTTATCGTTAAGGCTTACTACCTACAGCAAAGGGAAACTACAGAGCAGCCGAAGCTGGGCCTCTAATGGAAAATCTGGACTTAACAAATTTTTTGGAAACTTCATTGGACTCTGAGATCAAAATAAGGAAGCCTCTCCTTATTTCATTTGCTTTCCTGTCTGAAATTATGTTTTAAAATTATTTCTAAGAAATAGGCAGGTATCCTTTTTTGGTCGTCCTATTTGGATTTACCCGGATGTTATAAAAGTAACTCAGGGGAGACGTAAGGAATTCTTACAAATGAGATCAGAGGTGTTACAGCTTGGAGCGAGCTTTGTGTTAAAATATCCAGCAAAATGTTGCATAAAATAAAGGAATGTACAATATGTATATCTAGAACCAGACCAGCTCAGAGCCTTCATACGGTCATTATCCCTGGAGAATCCTACTACTGCTTCTGCTATATAGATTAAAGGTTGTGTACTAGTGTGTAGTGACCTGATTTGCAATATAGAATTTGCTTATACGATGCTCTTTATTACTTTCCTCCGTCCCCTCCAAAATTCTTATAATTTTGTTGTTGGTCATTATGTATTCAATTCTTATTGTTATTTTTCCTGAATTTCTTGTAATGACTACAACTTTTTTTCTGTACAAGTTTGATGTCTTGGGTATATTTTCAAAAATTTGAAAAATAAAGAATTATAAAAAAAAAAACAACAAAAAACTGAATTCATACACTTAGAAAGGAAAAGCATGAATATTACACAAACCCCAGTAATTCTCAATAGCATCCTAAAAATCGATTTAGCCAAAAAAGTGCGCAATCTCGGAGTAATAATTGACAATGAACTGAACCTCAAACAACACATATCACTAAAGGTGAAGGAAGGGTATGCAAACCTCATGGTACTCAGCTAAAACCATTACTCTCGCTGCCAAACTTTCGTACAGTGCTCCAATCACTGATATTTGCAAGCACTGACTACTGTAATGCTTTACTACTCGGCCTACCCTATACTACTGTAAGACCCCTGCAAATTTTACAAAACGCAGCAGCTAGAATTCTCACTGGGAAAAGTAAAAGGGATCACATCACAGATACTCTCGCCACTCTACATTGGCTACCCATTGAACAAAGAATTCAGTTCAAAGCACTCTGCACAATACACAAACTTATCCATGACGAAAAAGCAGAATGGCTGAACACAGCACTTCGAGTCCACGTTCCACACAGAAATCTAAGATCAGCAAACAGAGCACTTTTAACCATTCCATCTGTGAAAACAGCAAGACTTACCCAAGTCAGAGAACGTGCATTGTCTCTGGCCGGTCCCATTTTATGGAACTCCATGCCCCTTGAACTTAGACTTCAGAGCAACCATAAATTTTTCAAAACACAACTCAAAACCTGGCTTTTCAAACTAGCCTTCAACAAAGAGAGTGATGCAAGCATGTAAACAAGAATAAGCGGACATGTAGCAACAAGCTCACAAAATCCAGTTACTACTGGAAATTAGCTCACCACTAATTTTAACTGTAGTCAAACCATAGGATACATCGCTATAAAACAGACAATCCCCCAATTGATTTTCTTCATATGCATAATCCTTATAGTAAATTATATTAGTCCATATTGTTTGTTACCGAATAGTACTGGCACCACCTATGTAAATTATGATCCATATTCACTTGGATATTGTAAACCGTTATGATGGTAAATAACTTAATGAAGGTATATAAAAACTCTTAAATAAAATAAATAAAATATTCCTTGTTCCAAAGAGTCCCAGAGAGGCAGAATGACTCAGATGCGAGCCCAGAGGTTCTGCATGGCCTGGCGTCACTGCGACCTCAGGGTCAATTGGGCTCTGCGCATGTGTAAATGTGCTAAGGGAATGACATGCACAGTTGTAGCCATGTGGTCCAACAGCCTCAAAATGAGCTGAGCTGAAACCTGATGGCTCTGTTGAATTACTGTTGCTATGGGTGTCAAGGTGACAATCCTGATTGCGGCAGGAAGGCTTTTGCCTGAGCCGTATCTAGCAGAGCTCCTATGAAGTCTAATCGAGGTGATGGGCTGAGATGGGATTTTGGAAAGTTGATGACGAACCCTAGCGACTCCAACACCCGGATGGTCAAGCGCAAGAACTGAACTGCCCCGGCCTTGGAGGTGCTCTTGACCAGCCAATTGTCCAAGTAAGGGAAACATGCACTCCCAGTTTGTGGAGGTGCGCCCCCACCATGGCCAGACATTTTGTAAAGACACATGGAGCCGACACTAGCCCGAACGGCAACAGTCTGTACTGGAAGTCCTGCTTTCCCACCATAAATCTGAGATACTTCCTGTGACCAGGAAAGATCTCGATGTGAGTGTATGCATCCTTTAAACTGAGGAAGCATAGCCAGTACCCTTTTTACAGGAGGGGAATTAGAGTGCCCAAGAAAACCTTCTTGAACTTTTCTTTTTGAGAAATCTGTTCAAGGCCCTTAGGTATAGGATGGGACGGAGTCCCCCTATTCTCTTTGGAATCAGGAAGAACTGAGAGTAGAATCCATGCCCTCTTTGCCCTGGTGGGACAGACTCGACCGCTCTGGCCATTAAGAGGACAGAGAGCTCCTGAAATAGTACCTCCTGATATGCTACTAACCCCCTAAAAGGGCACGGGGGGGGGGGGGGCCCAATTGTCGGGACACCAAATAGGTTTAATTGGTACTCTTGACTGACAATAGACAAGACCCACTGGTCCAATATTATCCTGGGCTGCAATGAATTGTAGCCTGCCCCGTACCGGGAGGTCCAGCATTTCGGGTACAAGGTGGCTGGCTTATATTCCCTACGATCCAATCAAAACACCATCCCAGGATTTGGATGGGGAGCTGACTGGGACTCTGTTGCCTGGGACAGCCCCATGAGCTCACCCTCTGCGAACGGGAGCGAGGGGCCGGAGGATAGTACTTCCTTTGGTGGTAGAAAGACTTCCTCTGCCCTGTCTTGTGGACCTCCTGACTGAGGACGGGTCTGAAATGCTGGCGGAGAGTTGTTGGAGGGTCTCATGGCAATCACACAATTGGGCCACCGCATCTCTCACCTTATCGCCAAAAAGATTCTCTCCTGTGCATGGCAGATCAGCGAGTCTTTCCTGTACCTCCAATCAGATATCTGAGACCCGCAGCCATGCCATTCTGCGGGCACCGATTCCCGCTGCCATCTCGAAAACATCGTAGGTAGAACAAACCTCATGTTTTCCACAGTCCAGACCCTGACACCCCAGCGATAAGAGGGGGTCTTGCTTTGCCACCTCTTGCACTTGCTTCCAGAGGCTGCAAGGGTATTGGCTCATGTAGAGCTAATAAGAGGCAATGCGGGCAATAAGCATGGTCCCTTGGAACACTTTCCTCCCAAGAGCATCCATCACTCTATGATCCTTGCCCTGGGGTGGCGAAACATGGGTCTGAAAGCGCTTGGCCTTCTTGAGACAGATTCGACCACTACAGACCGGTGTGAAATCTGACTCTTCTCAAATCCGGTAGCCTGTTGGATGAAGTAAACCTCATCTACCTTCCTGTTAACAGGGGGTTGCTCCCAGATCCTCAGCAGCAACTCTCTAAAGATCTTGTGCACCAGGACTGCCACAATTTCTTTAGAGGCCTCCATGAACTGGAGGATCTCCAGCATCTTATGCCTGGCATCCTCCTCCGTCATTAACTGAAAAGGGATGGCCTCTGCCATCACCTGTACAAAACCTGCGAGGGTCAGGTCCTCTGGAGAAGACCACCTTCGCTCATCTGGAGGAGACTGTACCGAAGGGAGACCTTTTGAGTCCTCAAAGAAGAACTCTACAGTGTCATCTCCCCAGGGGTCATACGGGGCCTCATCCTCACTGTAGTCTACAGTGGATGGGATCCTGGGTGCTCAGCCTTCGTCCAGAGGCATGGGTATCAGTGGCACCGGTGCCAGCCCCAGCAAAGCTGGACGGGAGCTGCATGCCTTGGTGTCTCTGCTGTCCTCAATGGAGCTTCCTCCTCAGAGGAACCAGCAACAAGTACCGTATCGGTCGGGGGAAGCATTGGTGCCCCGCTTGGCATCGATGGCCTCCCAGGAACAGACGTTAACTGGGTCTGTAACACACAGATAAGCACACTGAGCCGTTCCAGCAGGGAGGGTGTTGGTGGTTCAATGCCCTGCAACGCCCGCTGGACCCTATGCTCCAACTCCTCCTCTAAAGTTGATGGTGCCAAAACAGACTGGGAGGCAGGAGGGGTGGCCAGATCAGCGACTGGCACCAGGAACGGTGGAAATCGTCGCGGACCCCTGGCATCGATGGAGGATGGGCACTCCTGTAGGGTTGCTTTGGGGCCATCACGGCAGGAGCAGGCACCTTCCCGAGCCCAGCTCCATGCATCAAGGGTGACCGGTGCCAATGCTTCCTTGGCTTCCCTCGGTTCTTGGCCTGGTCTTTTCCCTGTGCCGAGGTCAATGACGAACCAGACGTTCTTGACTTGGAAGAGACTGACAGGGTCTGCTCCCCAGCGCCCCTATCTGCCGACAGAGCCAACAGCCCCACCTACAGCTTGGAGGTCCATTGGTGCAGCTCCCAGGTTCATCAGTGCCGATACCATTGATGCCTCAGACTTCCTCAACTCGAAGATCTTCTCCATCTTATCGAGCAGAGCACGACATCCCTTAGGGGACATCTGGGTGCACATGCAGCAATCCCAGATGTCGTGTGATGCCCCCAGGCAGAGGGGATACATCTCGTGGGGGTCTGTGATGGACATGGTCCTCAGACACTGGGGGTGCCGACACAAACCAGACGAGGCCATGACAAACGAAAGAAAAAGGGAGAAATTAAAGATGGCGATGGCGGGTGGTTGACGCTGGCGGGCACATGGGCACCGCCACCACAGGAGAGGGAACGGAAGCGAAGATCAAGTTTAAACTGTGTTTTCCTTGGATAGCAGGTTGAATTAGCCATGACTTTATTTATTTATTTATTTCGGGTTTTTATATACCGGCATTCGAGAACGCAGTCCCATCATGCTGGTTCACATAAAACAAGGGTGTATCGTAAACATAAACTAAAACAATGGTGCAGAAAAAGGCAGTTACATATAACAGGGTGATTAGAACTTGGCAGAGGAAGAAGAGAAAGGACAGGTCATTAATTCAAACATATAAACGATAGCGGAGATGGACTTTGGGGGAAGTCCTCCGGTTCTCTAGGTAGCGGAGCTCTCTCAAAGCACACAGAGTTGTCCTCTATGTGCCTGCATGGGAGTATCTCCCATGTGACTCCCCTCCTGCCTCAGTCTGTTTTCCAAGCTCTGGATAGAGTCCGATAGGAGACTATCCGGGCAAGCGGGCGGCGATTACATGGCTAATTCATCCTGCTATCCACGGAAAACACCGTGTATAGTAAGCAAACTTGCTCTTTTCCACAGATAAGCAGGCTGAATTAGCCATGACTTTGGGGAGTCCCATGCTGGAAGGTTGGAGTGTCGGCGCCCTCTGGGGTCAGTGTACTGCCTCTTCCAGTTTCCAATGACACACTCAATCTGACCCATGGTTGCGGACAGTCTTGCAACTTGTCCTTGACAGGGGATGGGTCAATCCTTTCTACCCACTGCGGCCACCTTCTGACCAGCAGCGGTGTAATGCGTAAGGCATGCAACAACGGTTGCATGGCAGCTCGCGAATGTCCATGACGAGCGCATCCCTTGTAGTGCGATGGATGCCGCAATTGTTCTGTCTTGGTGACCTTGGCGCAGCATCAGGATGCTTTATGTTTGCTGGAGCAAGACAGGATGCACTAGGACCCGGAGCCCAGGCACATCATCTTGAAGGACCCTCTAGTTGGGAGTGTTCGACTTCAAGTGTACGCAGTGGTCACAGTAGGTTGGGCAGATTTGGGATCCAACGTGTAAAGTCGCCTACTGCATCTGCTTTAAGCAGCTCTGGGAGACTGTTGGCCCAGTTATCGCCTGAGTAAGATGGAGAGCTGAGGTAACCCCAGGAAGGGCAAGGACTTGTTCATAGTGCTGCCCTGTCACAGCGAGATTTGAGGTACGATGAAGCAGTGGATAAGCGCCAGTCGTTCACTGACCCTCTTTCCTGAACTGAGGGCAACCTGGGTGGACTTTCCCCCGGCACGATGTCCCTGGTGACAGCTGTCCGACGATGCACATAGCAGAAACCTGGGTTGAGTCAGGCTCAGGATAGAGTTTCACGGAACCACTCTCCTTGACTGCTGGCATAGCCGGAGGATCTTGCGGTAATCTGGAGTTCAACGCTAGGTATGACACCAGGGAGTCATCCTGAGGAGATGATAGGCTGCGATGGCGCTGACGTGCCCTGTCTGATGCCGTTGCCCTTCTTGCTTGGCATGGGGAAGAAAAACTTCTACACATTTCCTGGGTAGCAGAGAAGGTTAGATCCGTGTTCTCCATTCCACCTTGTGTGCTTGGCACAATTATCATGGTAGTTCTTCCAGGCAGGTACTTACTGGAAGACCCCCTATGCCATGCTTCCGGATTGGTAGGTTCAGGTATGTTGATGGGTCCTTCAACCTCCCCAATGTTGTATGCTAGCAGGAGTGCATCAGGTGGAGGAAGGATCACCCTTCCTGACAGCAGGTCTCCTGTATGTCCATGGGCATTAGCTTACCAATGGGTGGACGAACCAGGCAAGCATGTCACGGGCTCCGTGGACCATCAAGGTCCTGAGTGTGATACCGATCCCATTTGAGCTTTGTCTCCGATTGGTCCTCGTTGTATGCGGGATACGAGGAAATTATATGGGAGTCTCTTCATTTCTGGGAAGAGGGAAGCATCTTATACTAGGTGAAACCCATGTGGGCAGATGGGAGAGGCCTGGACTCCTTGCTGCTTTTGGTGACCAAAGTGTACTAGGGCAATCCCCTGCCTGACTAGGTATCCTGCCACTGCTGGGCATCCGTCTACAGTGGAATCCCTGCACAGGCTGTGGCTATTCAGAGTGTGAAGGCCTGGGCTCCTGTCAACTGCCAGACGAGTCCTGCTTCTCGGCGGCCGTCTGCGGAGTTGATTCTCTTCCTTCATCTGTATAGGGGATCATCCTCTGGCCACTCATGCAGGCCATGATTATCGCCCTCACCGAAATCACTTGGGTTTAAATCTGATGTGTATGGGCACCTCCGTTTACACTGGAGGCAAGGTACATCAGTTGACGGATGGCCTTCTTTTGTGCCGCCGTGGAGGGTGACTAGCACCAGAGTTGCCACCTCTTAAACTTGTCATATGTTGATCTGGCCTGGTGAGGGGGCAGGCATTGCATCCCCATGTTTCCCACCTGGATTATTAGCGGGTTACGTATACTCGCATGGCTGATGCCGCTATCATTTTCCAACTGGTTGACACTCGCTGGCTGGGCAGGGCCGCCAAGGAATTTGCTGAATCTGGTGCTTTGTTTTCCCGGTCTATAACACATTGTTACAGCCCTAAGTCATCCCTTCTTCCAATGAGTTGAAGGGTTTGGGCCCCATGTGACTGATACTGAGGCCAGCTTCCTCAGCCTTGCTGGCGGCTAGCTGGCCTTCAAGGCCGCCAGTTGCTGATGTTCTGGTTAAAAAACCCGTTGCATAACCTGTTTTCTGAGTGGGTGACTATCCCCATAGAAGATGTCTTGCCCCGGGGGAATGGAGGTAGACATGAGATCTGCCCCCCCCCCCCCACCCCGAAGCTTCCCCAACGCAATGAAGCAAGGGGAAGCTGGACTGCACTGTGGCAGGATCACTGGCGTCCCAGTCGCAACTAATTCTGCTTCATTGATATCTGAAGCAGTCGTAATATGCCATGAACCTCCACCCTGGGGTTGGGCAACCTCAATCGACATGACCAATGTGCTGGACAGGAGAAACGTTCTTCCTTCTTAGGCAAACCTTGTTAGGCCCTCATCAGAGGAGAGCATTGCCAGTCAGTGAGATGACTCTAGCACTTCCAAGATAGGCCCCTTAGAGAAACTTCCCGGGTGAGCCTATGCTCAAAACTCTCTGACCGAACACCTCTCTGATCAGGATGACAGAGTGGTGAGGCTGTCAGTCCATCTTGCTTACACGCATGGGGTGAACCATCCTCAAGTCCATGTGCACCTGCTGGCCGGCCTCCTAGGCTTTGCCTATATTTATGTTGGAGCAATGCCTCCACAGGTCAGTGTACTTCCAGCATCAACTCTGCATGTCAATGCATCGGCCAACTCTCCCCTGCACCTCAATCAGGTTGCAACCTCTGTGCCGGGAAAGGGAGGTTCGCAGCTTGGGATCCCCAAATGGGAAGATACCCGCTGCTGAATGAGCTGTTGCCCCGGCTTTAACCAGTCACGCCAATGCTTCGATGGAAATGCTTTGATTCATCGGATGCATCGCATCGATGAAGCACGTAGAAGCCTTGACTTCGATGAGGTGCACCAATGTGTCAGGTTCGGTGAAAGCGCTTCGATGCATCAAGTAGATGGAGGCGCTTCAAGTGGATGGAAGCGCTTGGAAGCATCGTGTGGATGGAAGCGTTTCGATGCATCGCGTGGATGGACATCCCACGATGCTCCACTCTGAACCGGCATGGGGGTGCTTAACAGAGTCCCCGGCTCGCCAAAGGGCCTTGCCAAAGAGGTCCTCTCTGTCCTCGCTCTCAGGGAAGTCCCATCTGGGCCCTGGAGTGGTCTCAACGACACCTTGTCTGACACATGCAGCATAGACCCAGCTTCCATCATCTGTTGTGAATCTTTCTCCAAACAGCAAACAAAGGTAACTAAATTAATAACAAAAATAAAGTAAGAGAGAAAGAGCTCCGCGTGCACCCAGCAGTGTGGAAAGAACAAGATTGAGGCAGGAGGGGAGTCACATGGGAGATACTCCCACACGGGCACACAGAGCACAGCTCTCCCTTAAAGCACAGCTCTGTGTGCTTTAAGGGAGCTCTGCCACCTAGAGGACCGGAGGATGTCCCCCAACATCATGGCTAATTCAGCCTTAACTGCAGAAAGAGAGACTTACTGAACCACTGAAAAACCTAGTTGGGGAAACTAGAGGGAAAAGAGAGGGACCCACATTCGGTGAATTTACATATAAAGGCAATTTCCAACAAGAATAGCCATGAGCTATGAGGCAAAAGCTCTGCAGAAAAAATAGACTGAAGAGGGACCCTCATGGACGTGTGGATTAGGGCATGCTGGGCATGCTCAGTCAAAGTTCCAGAAACTTTGACATATGTTTTCCGTGTCAGTCTCCATCCGATGATGTCACCCATGTGTGAGTATCACCATCTTGTTTGTCCTAGGAGAATAATTCTTACCAAAACAATCCAACATCTGAGATTCATGCCCTGGGGATTTCTGGTGTAGTATTTGGTATAAGTGAAATCCATTAGCGACCTGGACATCATACTTCAGGGCAATAATCAAAAGTGTTTGCTGTGGTGCAAACTCTACAAATACTTTTAACATAGTAATCTGTCTCCTCTTTTGAGGTTTGACTTGTTATTGTTAATGTACTATCGTTCTATGTAAACCGAGTTGATTTGATCTGTATCAAGAAAATCGGTATATAAAATCCCTAAATAAATAAATAATGTAGTAATAACGGCAGAAAAAGACCAAATGGCCCATCTAGTCTGCCCAGGAAGCTTCTTATGATAGTAACTGCTGCTCCATGTAGATTACCCCCATGATTCTGTTAAGGGTAGTAACTTCCTCTCCATGCAGTTCCCCCAAGCCTTATATTAAGGGTAGTAAAGCAGAGTTGCTTACCTATAACAGGTGTTCTCCCAGGACAGCAGGATGTTAGTCCTCACATATGGGTGACATCATCAGATGGAGCCCTGTCACGGAATACTTTTGTCAAAGTTTCTAGAACTTTGACTGGCACACTGAGCATGCCCAGCATGCCACTAACCCTGTGGCCACACGGGGTCCCCCTTCAGTCTCGTTTGTAGCAAAAAGTACGAGCGAAAAATAAAATAAGAAAATGGTATTGAACCCAACTTCATGGGTGGCAGGCGGGTTTCAGGAGGACTAACATCCTGCTGTCCTGGGAGAACACCTGTTACAGGTAAGCAACTCTGCTTCCTCCCAGGACAAGCAGGATGGTAGTCCTCACATATGGGTGAATAGCAAGCCACAGGCTGACTCATGACTAAGTAGGCCAACCAGCACTCAACATGTGCAACAGGCACAACAACTGGGGTGCTGTTAGCAATGATGAGGCAGCCTGAAATTCACAGCGGTCGAGGTAGGACGAGTTGGGTTTTTATACTGGGAATAAGTTCCATAGGATAGTCTGGCCAAAGACAGAGTCTTGTCGTTCAGCCTTGTCAAGGCAGTAGTGGGCTGCGAAGGTGTGAAGAGAGCTCCACGTCGCGACCCTGCAGATGTCGGCAATCGGTACTGAACGGTAGTGTGCTACTGACGTTGCCATGGCCCTTCCTGAGTGTGCCTTCAATCGTCCCTCAAGAGGAAGGCCTGCTTACTGGTAGCATAATGCAATGCAGTCTGCCAACCAGTTGGAGAGAGTCTGCTTGCCCACCGCAACGCCAAGCTTGCTTTTGTCAAAAGAAACAAAGTTGGGTGGACTTCCTGTGGACTGCGGTGCGGTCTAAGTAAGCAAGTGCACGTTTACTGTCCAAGATGTGCAGAGCTTGCTCAACCGGGAGAGTGCGGGGCCTTGGAAAGAAAGTGGACAAGACAATAGATTTGTTTAGGGTGAGTGCAGAGAACCACCCGGTCATGGAGGAACCTTGTATAGGGCAAGTATGTTGCAAGGGCTTGCAACTCACTGACTCCTCGAGCATATGTGATAGCTACCAGGAAAGTTACTTTCCATGTAAGATATCTGAGTTTGCAGGAGTACAGGGGCTCAAAAGGAGGACGCATGAGCCGTGCAAGCACCATGTTGAGGTCTCATGCCATGACTCGTGGTCGTAGGGGAGGCTTAAGTAGTAGTAAGCCTCTCATGGAGCGACCCACAAGGGGTTGAGCCATTATTGGGGCATCCCCTATTCCTTGATGGTAAGCAGAGATGGCACTGAGGTGTACTCGAATGGAGGAAATCTGGAGACCAGATTCCGAGAAGTGCCAGAGATAGTCTGAGTTTTGGTGTGGGGCAAGTAAAGGAATCTAAGCCTTTCTGAGTGCAGCACAAGGTAAACCTCTTCCACTTACATCGGTAAGACTTCCATGTAGAAGGCTTTCATGAAGTTACGAGGATTTGAGAGACGCTGGTAGAAAGATTGAGGAGCTGTAGTATCAACCTTTCAACATCCAGGCCGTCAGGGACAGGGTCTGGTGGTTCGGGTGGCGTAACTTGCCGTGATTCTGTGTTATGAAGTTGGGAGCCATGCCCAGGCGAATGGGTCCCTGGACAGAGAGGTCGAGAAGTATGGGAAACCAGACTTGTCGTGGCCAATATGGGGCTATGAGTATCATTGAGCCTCGGTCCTGTTGTGGCTTCATGAGTCTTGCTTATTAGCAATATCGAAGGGTATGCATATAGCAGGCCTGTGTTCCAGGGGCGGGTGAAGGCATCCATGGTTGGCGCATTCCGGTCCCTGTGTAGGGAGCAGAATCGTTCCACTTTGTGGTTCTGATTGGACGCAAAGAGGTTGATGTCCAGTTGACCTCACCGGTGGAAGATTCTGCCTGCAACAGAGGGATCCAGAGACCAATCATGGGGCTGGAAATTCCGGCTGAGGCAGTCCGCCACTGCATTCTGTGTGCCTGCCAGATAAGTGGCTCGCAGTAGTATGGAATACGATAGGGCCCATGCCCAAATCCGCATCGCTTCTTGGCAAAGCAGAGAAGAGCCCGTGCCCCCCTGTTTGTTCAGGTACCACATTGCTACTTGGTTGTCTGCCTGAATCAAGATGACCTTGTTGGATAGGCAGCCGCTGAATGTATAAAGGGTGTACCACATCGCTCGAAGCTCTAGAAAGTTGATCTGATAGGTTGCTTCGGCTTTTGTCCAAGTCCCTTGGGTTTGAAGGCCTTCAACATGGGCTCCCCAACCTAGGTTGGAGGCATCTGTGGTTAAGGTCACCTGAGGAGCTGGTTGCTTGAAGGGAAGATCTGTTTGTAAGTTGGCCTTGTTCATCCACCAAGGGACAGACAAAGCTGGTTGGTTATGTGGACAAGGGACGAAAGCGGCTGAGTGGCTTGGTGCCACTGAGATTTTAGAGTCCATTGTGTCAGTCTCATGGCTAGGCGTGCCACTGGAGTGACGTGGACTGTTGACGCCATATGGCCGAGCAACGTGAGTAACTGGTGAGCAGAGACTGTATGTCGATGATGGATAGAGCTGGCGAGGTTGGGCAGTGTGGTTGCGCGGTCGTTGGGTAGGAACCCCTTGGCCACAGTGGTGTCCAGGTCTGCTCCTATAAAGGAGAGATGGTGAGACGGTGTTAAGTGGGATTTTGAGTAGTTGATCAGAAACCCCAATGAGTATAGAAGCCGTATGGTGAGACTGAGGGAGTTGAGGGCTCCTTGTCTGGACTGGCTTTTTATGAGCCCGTCATCTAGATAACGAAAGACATGGACACACTTGCGGCATAACTGTGCTGCCATGATTGCCAGGCATTTCGTAAACACTCGGGATGCCGAGGCCAGGCCAAATGGCAGTACCTTGTATTGGTAGTGCCCATGTCCCACTACAAATCGTAGGTATTTGTGATGAGGAGGGAAGATGGCAATATAGGCGTACGCGTTTTGAAGGTCCAGAGAGCAGAGCCAATCCCCTTGTTGTAGGAGAGGGAGCATGGTGCCTGGGACACCATTCTGAACCATTCCTTGTGAAGAAACGTGTTTAAGGCACGGAAATCCAGAATAGGCTGGAGGCCGCCGGTCTTTTTTGGGATTAGAAAATAGCGGGTGTAGAACCCAACCCTGCTGAGTTGAGGGAACTAGTTCTACGGCCCTGGCAGACAGAAGGGTCGAGAGCTCTGACTGGAGGAATATAGTGTGATCGTCCCGGCTCCACGCTGGACTGGGTGGGGGAGTCCAGGGGTACAGCTGAAAAATTTAGACGGTAACTGTGGGTTATGATGGACAGTACCCATTGGTCTGTAGTAATTGGGCGCCAATTGGTTGTGAAGTGGCAGAGGCGGCCTCCCACTGGTGAACCGGGTTGTGGGATCAGGGGGGATGGCTGCTGCTCTCTGGAAAGGAGTCAAAATCCAGTCGCAGGACCAGCTTGTGGAGCTGGTTGCGCTCTAGGTGTCCTCGCTTGGCATACATGTCCTCTGAGGGGCCCGAGCTGGTCGAGCACGGGACGCGGGAGGATAATACCTGCATGGTCTGTAGAATTGCTTCCTAGTGTCCCTACATGTGCCCCTGCGGGCTACGGAGGGTGTATCTGAGTTGACAGCTGACGCAGGGTCTCATGATGGTCCTTTAACTGGGCCACTGCATCTTGGATCTTGTCCTTGAACAGGTTTTCTCCTGTACAGGGGAGATCTGCAAGTTTGTTCTGCACCTCCGGGAGTAGGTCTGAGGCTTTGAGCCAGGCCCAGCATCTAGCACTGATGTCCGCTGCAGAGACTCTGAATGCTGTTTCAAAAGAGTCATAAGCAGCTCTGACCTCACGTTTACCTGCTTCCAATCCTTTTTGCAGGATGGAGGACAAGGTCTCTTGATGTTGCTGTGGTAAGGTCTCTGCGAATTCTTGGACTTGCTTCCAGAGATTTCTATTATATTGGGTCACGTATAATTATGCTATTAACATGGACCCTTGAAAGACTCTACACCCCAATGCATCCAATGCCTTTTGTTCCTTGCCAGGAGGAGCAGAGGAGTGTGGATGGAATCTTTTAGCTTTCTTTTGGCCAATTCCACCACTACTGAATGGTGGGGCAATTGACTTTTTTGAAATCCTAGGGCTTGTTGGACCAGGTATGTAGCATCTGTCTTCCTGTTTACTGGAGGTACAGTAGCTGGATGGTCCCACAGGCGATGCAAGAGGTCAAGCAGAACTTCATGCACTGGTATCGCCATTACCTCTTTTGGAGCATCTACGAATTGTAAGACCGCCAACATTTTGTGGCGAGCGTCCTCTGTTATCAGTGGAAATAGGATGGTTTCAGACATCTCTTTGACAAACCTAGCAAAGGAGAGGCCTTCCGGGGAGAATGACGCCTTTCTTCCAGGGGTGAAGGCTCTAAGAGCAATTCATCGGAAAGTTGAGAGGAATGGTCCAAGGATGCCTCCTCCCATGGATAATAGGGAGTTTCTTCTTCTCCCACCGGGATTCCTGAGGGAGGAAGGATACCAGAGCCGAGAGGGTGGGAAGGCATCTACGGATGTCGAGGTGGCATTGATGGATGCGGCATCGGTGCAGATGAGGTATGCTTAGGCACAGACAGTCCCAATGGCCCTGGAACGGGTTCTGGCATCGGTGGGTCCCATGCCGAGATCGGGCCGGAAGTCGCCTCCTTCTCCTCCGAGGAACCAGGAATGGGAATCGGGATCTGTGGAGGTCTCGATGGTTGACTTGGTGCCAGCGTGTCTGATGGCACGGGCTGAGTCGGAAGGGCACTGATAAGGGTGCCCAAACGCTCGAGGAGAGGTGCGAACATTGAGGGCGCTGGTATGGGGGCTGGAAGCCCCGAAGGGCATTCAGCACTGCCTGGTGGACCAGTCTGTCCAATTCCTCCCTGAAGGCTGGTGTGGATAACACTGTGCCTGGGGCAGGAGGCAGGCTTGGCGTTACTGGAGCCTCCACAGGAGGCTGTGGAGGCTCAGTACCTGGCACCGATTTTGGTGTGGGAACATCTTGGGGTCCTGGGTCCAGAGGAGGATGGAGGCTCCTCTCCCTGGGCCCTCTTCGCAGGCGGTTTGGTGGAAGTCGATGCTGCTGCGGTATCGGTGCCAGCACGATGTTTCCCATGGTGCTCGGTCCGGGCCTTCTCCGGCACAGAGGATGATGATGCAGATGTCTTTGAATGAGTCGGCGACGGTCACCTGCTCTATGGTGCTCCTGGTGGGGTGTCTCCGAAGTGGATGGACCCTCTCCAGTCAGTGCACTTTGTACTGGAGTCAATGGAGCAGAGCTTTGGAAGCAAACAAATGCTCCATCTTTTCCAGTTGAGCATGCTGGCCTTTGGGGGTCATTTGTGCACAACTGGGGCAGCAACGGACGTCGTGCGAAGGCCCTAGGCACAAAACACAAACATTGTGCGGGTCCATAATGGATATAGTCCTCAGACACTCGGGGCATTTTCTAAACCCGGTCGCCATGCCGAAAAAAGGTGGCGCACGGTCAGTGACCGTCGGGCACTGAGGGGTATGCCGCCAGGAACAGACCGCAAATTGCCGGGAATACACTTACCGAGCATCAAAGGGAACGGAATGCGATGGTGGACCCCGGTGAGGGTGAAATAATGAAGATAAACTTTGAATTTTTTTGAGGAGAAGTGCGAGGAAAATTCTCACAGAGCTCCTAAACTGCGAGGCAACTGCTAGGCAGAAAAAAAAGAGACTGAAGGGGGACCCCGTGTAGCCACAGGGTTAGTGGCATGCTGGGTATGCTCAGTGTGCCAGTCAAAGTTCTACAAACTTTGACAAAAGTATTCCGTGACAGGGCTCCATCTGATGATGTCACCCATATGTGAGTACTACCATCTTGCTTGTCCTGGGAGAATATTAGAAATCAAAATCAAGCAACTGTCAAACCCACAACAAAATTACTGCTAGCAACATTTGTACAGAATAAGCAACCTTCCTTTTATCCACAGAGTTTGCAGCAACAACCAAAGTGAACCTACGCCGCTAATTTTACTTTAATTTTTTCCTAATGAAAAATTACTTGCAGAGATTTGCATCTGCTTTCTCTGTCGATAATTGGTTGGAACTAAACTGTGTGTATTATTTCATGCTCCACCCTACCCTGTCCCAAGCATGCTTCCATAGTACACAGATAAAACATATGCATGCTGTTCCATACAGGGTGAGCAATAATCAAAGAGCCCATTTCTGTGGGTAAAACACCTCCCTGCAGAGGGATGGAATGTGGTGTTTCCCACATTCTCTTAAATGCCTTTTGGTAGAGAAGATGGAAGGGCAATGTTTCTGAGGGGTTTTTTTTTACATCTAGGTACCTGAGAAGGCTGAATAAAGGTGGCCTAGGCTCTTGCTTGACTTTCAGCTGAATGGAAATAAACTTGGCCATAATCTGCACCAAATCAGAGAAGGCGAGATCCTCAGGAGGCAGTGTACCCCTTGCTTTTGGAGGAAAAGGGGCTTGAAGAGAGTTCAGGTGAGAATTCTTTTTCAGAATTTATCTCAGACTCATAAGGAAACTCCTATGAATGCAGAGACACTCTTCATAAAGCAGACAGGACTGCTGAGATGTGCCATTCTTAGAGTTGGACACCTCACAATGCTAATGGATAACTCTTAGGGCATCAGAGATGACAGTGGACAAATATCCAAAGAAGCTTCCCTTTCAGGGACCATTTGACTGTGGCTTGGTGTTGACATCAAGCCTCAATACACAAAGCTCACTGACAAGCTAAAAACAAATGGCAGCACCAGGGAGGATGCAATAGGATGACTACTCAGTACTCTGACTGGAGTCAATGCCTGACTGGCACTTTTCATGCAGACATCAACTGCCTCAGCCACCCGTTTCTAAAGTTCCTGATCCAAAGAACTGATGGGACTCAGCAGAAGGATTGGTTTTCTTTGAAGCTTTCAAGGTGCCCTAAAAGCTTGAAGCTGGCCCTCCAGAGGCTCCACAGCTGCTTTCAGGAAAGCAGTCCACACTCCAGTATTCCCCTGCTCTTGTAGCTGCACATGAAGGAGATCAGTGCCAATGTACTTTCTCCTTCAATGAATCTTTTGCTCTCTCCCCTCAGTACCATGCTCAGGCGCTCAAAGCCTGATGCTCAGGCACAAGCTGGGAGAATAAATCTTGTTCTCTGGGCCTGTCAATAAACTTTGGGGCTAAAGAGATCGATACCTACCTTGGTAGGTCCAACCCTCCAGTAGTCAGCATGGCTTCATATGGCTTTCAGCTATATTGAGAAAATCTATATAAAATGTGAGAAAATAAATGGTCCTTGTGTTTCTTTAACACTAGCTAAGTGGAGCTGGACACTGTCAACTTCTTTCAGTTGAAACTATATCACCATCTGTCAAACTCAACTGCCCTTAACTATCTTGGAGTCAGTTTTGCAGTAAGACATCATGATTCTCACCCAGACATTTGTAGCAGGGCTTTTGATGGTTAGTGAGAAACATCTTCTGACTACATAAGAACATGCCATACTGGGTCAGACCAAGGGTCCATCAGGCTCAGCATCCTGTTTCCAACAGTAGCCAATCCAGTCTGTATGCTTTCCAACAGTGGCCAATACAGTCTGTATGCTTCTTTAAAATCAATGATCAAAAAAATCAATGGTACAAAATCAAAGGGAGTAGCAATCTTGCAGGAAAAGATGTTCCAAAGAGAAAAAAATGGCTTTGCAGCTAGAAGAATCTGCCAGAAGTCAGTGCAAGAGAAACCTGACAGAACATTGAAAATGAAAGCAAACTTAAAATTGTCAAAAACCTAACAGAATACTTAAGGAAAGCAAATGTTGCTTACCTGTAACAGGTGTTCTCACAGGACAGCAGGATATTAGTCCTCACATATGGGTGACATCATCAGGATGGAGCCCAATCACAGAAAGCTTCTGTCAAAGTTTCCAGAACTTTGACTGGCCCCTACTGGGCATGCCCAGCATGGCACTAACCCTGCAGCCAGCAGGGGTCCCCCCTTCAGTCTTATTTGAAAGCTACAGGCAGTGCAGAAAAATAAAGCAATAAAACGGTATGAATCCAACACCGCGGGGCGGCGGGCGGGTTTCGTGAGGACTAACATTCTGCTGTCCTGTGAGAACACCTGTTACACTTAAGCAACATTTGCTTTCTCACAGGACAAGCAGGATGGTAGTCCTCACATATGGGTGAGTACCGAGCTGAGGATGACTGGACATGCACCAAATGTACCCAACGGCGTGCAACAGGCACAACAACTGGGGTGGAATTTGGTAGAGGGCATCCTAAACCCCACCGGGCAGGCGGAAGGGTGTTGGTACGTTACGTTGGAAGCAGGTTACGCAGGACAGACTGGCTGAAGATGGAATCTTGTCTTCCGGCTTTGTCCAAGCAATAGTGGGCTGCGAAGGTATGGAGAGAACTCCAGGTGGCAGTCCTGCAAATGTCAGGAGGCGGCACCGATCGTAGGTGTGCTACTGAAGTCGCCATGGCCCTCACAGAGTGTGCTTTAACAAGGTCTTGAAAAGGAATGCCTGCTTGCTGATAGCAAAAAGATATGCAGACCGCTAACCAGGAGGAGAGAGTCTGCTTACCCACAGGTTGCCCTAATTTGTTGAGGTGGAACGAGACGAATAACTGAGTGCTCGTCCTGTGGGCAACTGTATGGTCTAGATAAAAAGCTAGAGCCCATTTGCAGTCAAGGGTATGCAGAGCCTGTTCCCCTGGATTGGAATGTGGCCTGGGAAAGAAGGTAGGTAGTATGATGGATTGATTAATGTGAAACTCCGAAACTACCTTAGGTAAAAATTTAGGGTGAGTGCGGTGTACCGCCCCGGTCCTGCAGAAGTTTAGTGTAAGGCGGATAGGTAACTAGGGCCTGTAACTCACTAACCCTGCGAGCTGAAGTGAGAGCCAAAAGGAAAATCACTTTCCATGTGAGATATTTAAGTCACAGGAGTGAAGAGGCTCGAATGGTGGTTTCATGAGCCGACTGAGAACCAGATTAAGGTCCCAAGAAGGGATGGAGGACGTAAAGGCGGCTTGATGTGGAGCAAGCCCTTCAGAAAGCGTGTTACAAGGGGTTGTGTACTGATATAGGGACATCCCCGACACCTTTATGGAAGGCGGCTACCGCACTGACATGCATTCTGATGGACGATGTCTTGAGACCCAACTCTGACAGATACCAGAGATAGTCCAAAAACTTTGGGATTGGACAGGAAAAGGGATCAAGGGACTGAGAAGCGCACCATGATGTGAACCTTTTCCATTTATAGGAGTAAGATTTTCTCGTGGAAGGCTTCCGTGAAGCAATCAAGACACGGGAAACTGGATCTGAAAGGTTAAGTGGTTGAAGGATTAACCTTTCAACATCCATGCCGTCAGGGACAAGGCCTGAAGATTGGGATGGCGTAGGCTCCCATTGTTTTGAGTGATCAGCAGTGGGTCCTTTCCCAAGGGAATGTGCCTGCGGATGGAAAGATCCTGTAGTATTGGAAACCACACTTGGCATGGCCAGTGGGGTGCTATCAGGATCATGGTTCCCTTGTCCTGACATAGCTTCACGAGAGTCTTTGAGAGAAGGGGAAGTGGAGGGAATGCATAAAGCAGACCGGTTGCCCATGAAAGGGAGAATGCATCTCTGGGCTGAGAGCGTTTGCTGCGAATGAGGGAGCAGTAATTGTCCACTTTGTGGTTCTGAGGGGACGCAAAGAGGTCTGTCTGAGGATATCCCTATTGTCGGAAGATGGAGTTTGCTACCGAGGGGTTGAGAGACCACTCGTGCGGTTGGAAGACGAGACTCAGCGTGTCTGCTAGAACATTGTCCACTCCCAGCAAGTAGGTGGCCCTGAGGTACATCGAGTGGGAGAGAGCTTCCGCCCAAATCTGCACAGCTTCCTGACACAGAAGGAAGGAGCCTGTGCCTCCCTGCTTGTTGATGAACCACATGGCCACCTGGTTGTCCGTCTGAATCAGGATGACTTGATGGAAAGGCAATCTTGAAAAGCCCTGAGAGCGCACTGCTCGAAGCTCCAGGAAATTTATCTGGTGTTTGGCTTCCTCTGGAGACCAAGACCCTTGTGCCTGCAGATCGGCCACGTGGGCTCCCCACCCGAGATTGGAAGCGTTGGTGGTGAGAATGACTTGAGGATCTGGCATTTGAAAGGGCAATCCCTGGAGGAGATTGGTCCGATTTTTCCACCAGGCGAGAGACAGACAGAGTGAGTCGGAGATGTGGACAATGGTCGACAGAGGCTGAATAGCTTGAATCCATTATGACCTCAGAGTCCAATGCATGAGTCTCATGGCCAAGCGGGCCATTGGTGTGACATGGACTGAGGATGCCATGTGTCCGAGAAGGATAAGGAATTGGCGAGTTGTTGCAGTATTCTGAGACTGCAACTGGTGAGCGAGAGACACGAGAGTTAGCGCTCGTTGCTGAGGTAGAAATGCCTTTGCCTGCAAGGTGTCCAAGTCTGCCCCAATGAACGACAAGGTTTGAGATAGGACTAAATAGGATTTTTCGTAACCGACGAGAAATCCTAGTGAAATTAGAGTGTGTAGAGTCAACTCGAGGGACGACCGAGCAATTTGCTAGATTGGAGCCCTGATTAACCAGTCGTCCAGATAGGGGTAGACGTGAACACCTTCTTTCCTGAGGAAAGCTGCAAGAACTACGAGACATTTGGTAAAGACTTGTGGTGCAGACGCTAGGCCGAATGGAAGCACTCGGTATTGATAGTGCTTGGGGCCTACTAAAAACCTCAGGTACTTGCGATGAGTTGGAGTTATCGCAATGTGGGTGTATGCGTCCTGGAGGTCCAGAGAGCAGAGCCAGTCTCCTCTTTGTAGAAGAGGTAGAAGCAATCCCAAGGTTACCATCTTGAACTTTTCCCGCTGGAGGTACTTGTTGAGAGCACATAGGTCCAGAATTGGACGAACACCCCCCGATTTTTTGGGGATCAGAAAGTACTGGAAATAGAACCCTAGGCCTTGCTGCGAGTGCGGAACGGGTTCTATTGCTTTTGACTGGAGAAGGAGGGAGACCTCTAGATCCAGAAGAATGGAGTGGTCGGTGGCAGGGCGAGAATGGAGTGGTCTGTGGCAGGGCGAGAAAGTTCAGATGGTAACCCTGAGCAATGATTGCCAATACCCATTGGTCTGTCGTGATTGACTGCCACATGTTGTGAAAGTGGCACAATTGACCTCCCACTGGTATGCTTGGCAGAGGAATCTGGCTGCTGCTCTCCAAGTGGAAGTCAAAAACCTGAAGCAGGTCCTGGCTGGGGAGCTGCTTGTGGTTTTTGTTTTCGGGCTTGGCGAGGTTGAGGCTTTTGATAAGGTCTGGTAGCACGGGACCTTGCTGGTGGCGGCTAGGCCTTCCTGAAGGGCTGCCTTGAGGAGAAGTCAGAAGGCATTGAAGAGAGCTGTTTGAGAGTCTCATGGTGGTCTTTTAATTTGGTCACCATTCGTTGGATCTGTTCTCCAAACAGATTATCTCCGATACATGGTAGGTTGGATAATCGGTCTTGCACTTCTGGGCGGAGGTCAGAAGACTTGAGCCAGGCCCACCGTCTTGCCGAAATAGCTGCTGCAGACACTCTGGTAGAGATATCAAAAATGTCATAAGATTTCAAATCTCATGCTTGCCTGCCTCAAATCCTTTGTTTACAAGGGTTTGTAGCTGGTCTTGGAATTGTTCAGGTAGGGACTCTGAGAAGTCCTGTATCTGCTTAAAGATGACCCTATTATATTGGGTCATATAAAGCTGGTAGGCAGCAATTCGGGAGATAAGCATGGCCCCTTGGAATACTCGTCGACCAATGTTGTCTAGGAATTTTTGTTCCTTAGCAGGTGGGGTAGACTGGGGTTGTGACCTTTTTGCCTTCTTTTGTGCAGACTCTACCACAACCTAGTGGTGGTCAAGCTGGGATTTTTGAAAGCCTGGGGCTGACTGAACTAAATAAGTAGTGTCAGCCTTCCTATGTACTGGAGCAATTGATCCAGGGTTTTCCCAGTTCTTTTTGAGGAGATCAAGGAGGACCTGATGAACGGGAATAGAGGTGATCACTTTGGGGGCATCCAGGAATTGGAGTAACTCCATCATCTGGTGCCTATGGTCCTGTTCTGTCTGCAGTTGAAAAGGAACCAACTCAGACATTTCCTTCACAAAATTTATGAATGAGAGGTCCTCTGGAGGAGAACGCTTCCTACTTTCAGTGGGAGAAGGTGGTGAAGGTAAGTCATCCGTGTCTGTTGAAGTATCATCACCCCAAGTGTCATAAGGATCAGCAGACTGTCCTTTAGGAAGTGAAGGGGTTGGATACCTGAGGGTCTTGGTCTAGGCCCCGAAAAAATCGGAGGAATCACCGGAGGCACCGATGATGGCATCGAAGGCACCGGTGCAGGCATCGAAGGCATCGATGGATGAATCGATGGCAAGGGACGCATCGGCATCGATGGCTGAGGCAACACACCTGATGGAGGGATGCGGAACGGTGTTTCTCCTCCCGATGAAGCTGTCATCGGGGAGGGCATCAGAGGCATCGGAGACCCGGGATTCATCGGAGGAAGGGCGTTCATCAGCGCTTCCATTCTGGATAGCAGCAGTGCCAGTGCTGCTGAAATCAGGTCGATGACAGGTTCCACAATCGGTGCTGGTGTCGGAGGGACCTGGAGATGTTGCATCGCCTTGTCGATGGCCTCCTGAACCATCCGGTCCAGTTCTTCTCGGAGACCTGGAGCAAGCAGCCCCGGCTTCGGAACAGAAGAGGGAGGCAGAGGCATAGCCGGAGGGACCACTTTTACAGGCAGAATCGCGGCTCCCAAACCCCGATCGGCTGAGGATTGCCTCGGTGACCTGGTCGCAGGAATGGTCTGTGCCTTTCCTGGACGGGGCTTCTTCGACAGCAGCTCGGACGGTGGCGAGGTCGATGATTTCGCTCCCTTGATGATACGAGTCTTACAATGTCGATGTTTTTCCCTGCGATCCCCTGGATCCTGAGGGGGAGTAGAGGGTGTCGATGGCAGTCGGTCACCGGTTGGTGGTCGATGCTGGCGCAAAGTCGACGGTGCCGGTTCCGACGTCGTCGATGCAATGGACAGAGTCGGGGTTTGAGCACGGAAGAGGAGTTCCATCTTCTCCATTCTGGCTTTGTGACCTTTTGGTGTCATAAGGGCACATTTGTTGCAAGTCAGGACATCATGCTCACGGCCTAAACATATTACACAGACTCCATGGGGGTCTGTGATAGACATGGTGCGAGTACAGTCCGGGCACCGACAGAACCCCGACGCCATGGCCATTGAAAAAAATCGAGCCACGGTACGGTCGATGGCCAGTAGGCTGCAAGGGCCAACTCGATGGTAATCGACGGAAAATGGGTAAAAACTTACTGGAGTACCACGGTCAGAGAAAAGTTAGAGGAAGGACCCCTGTGGGGCAATTTAACTTTAAATAATTCCGTGAGGAAAAGTCCTGTCAGGAATCTCTTCAGAGCTCCTTTACCGTGAGGCTACTGCTGCGCAGAAAAAAGAAGTCTGAAGGGGGACCCCTGCTGGCTGCAGGGTTAGTGCCATGCTGGGCATGCCCAGTAGGGGCCAGTCAAAGTTCTGGAAACTTTGACAGAAGTTTTCCATGATTGGGCTCCATCCTGATGATGCCACCCATATGTGAGGACTACCATCCTGCTTGTCCTGTGAGAAAGAAATAAATACTAAGAGACACCGCTGCTAGAGGAGGAAAACCTGAAAAACAACCCACTAAAAATGTGGTAGAGTGCAGTAAGTACAGAGAAGGTGAAAACTGCAACTGTTCGATGTGACTGACAGATGAGCTGCAGTATGCCGCTCAGCTGCAGGGATATAAGAACTCTTGCACAAACTCAAGAGGGGTTTAAACAGTTTCACCGTAAACTCTAGAAAATGCGTTCCATGCTGATGCTGTCACCCATATACATGACTACAGTTAACTGCTTCTCTTTAAACAACAGAACTTCCAGATTTCTATCTCCAGCTATAAACACTGGAAGCAGAGTCTTACCTTGCTGATTGAAGTCCATTGGTGGCTGTTTACAATCCTGTGCTCGGTGACCACTAGCACCACAGTTGTAACATGAAAGGTTCCCATTCTTTCTGTGGCCTGTGCTGTTTGGGTTTCCTATCATTCCATGAGGCTGGTATACTCCTGCTGTCCCTGTCATGAAACTTTGCATCGGGGAAACTGCAAAATTAGATGCCCCACTCAGCACAGAGTCTGGATTTAAGCTGCTGTTGTAAGGAGAATGAACAACAGGGAAATTGGTGCTGCTGTTGTATTGCTGTGTGTTGATGTAGCCATTGTTACATAAAGGACTGAAGGGCAAAAAAGGGAATGTAAACATGGATGGAGGGGAAAATGGATGCTGGAAATAATTTGCGTAAGTTACAGCCATGCCACCAGAACCACAGTTTCCACTGCACCCACAAGAACTACACACCATGCATCCCGTTTGCTGCTGTTGCTGATGGTGGTGATGATGGTGATGATGAGGTGTCTGATTTGGTAATGGGAGATTCACTGCAGGTCCACTACCACTGCTGCCACTACTGCTATAATAACTGTTTTCAGCAACAGTGGGAAGGGTGGGGCTAGAACTAGGAGCAGGGCAGCTGGATAAATTTGTCATGTTAGTAAACGATGTGCCTTGATGACTGCTGGAGGTGGCAGTGTTACTCATTGCACAGAAACTGCCTGGAACTGGGGCTACTGGCATACTGCTAATTGCAGAAAAGGCAGCTTTGGTATTGGGTGTGTACAGAGCAGTCCTGGGGTTTATTATTGCAGGAGATACACTTATTTGCATGTTGCTGGAGCATGGTGTTTGTCCAACCACAGAGGAATCAGAAGGAACGGAGGATGGTACAAGAAGTTTGATTGGTGGACGAGCCACATGGAAGACTGTACTGGATGTCATAGTAGCAGCAGTACTAGATTCCACTATCAATGTTGGTTGTGAAGCAGTTTTAATCACTCGATCCATAGTGGAAGGATGGCCAACCTTAGTTCGCACACCAAAGTTAACAGTAGGTGGTACGGAGCTGTTTTCAGGGACTGTAGGGAGAGCCTGCATGGACTGCAGAGATGGTGTGGGCATCACATCCAGCATATTTCCAAAGCTCTTTTCCACTTTAATGCTGCTTCTGGGTCCAGGTGATACTTTATTTCTTTCTTCCACAGACAAAAGTGAGTGCACAGAAGATGAAAGGAGCTTTATGTCTGTGTTTCCTCTGTCTGATTTATGCATCGAATTCATGATGTGGATGGGGGCAATGTGAGAGGAGACTCCTGTCATCGTTTGCAGTGGCAAGGGATGGTGGTTGGAAGGATTTGAGCCTGCATCATTCTGGACTGGCAGAACCTGAGCTGTGGGTCTGACTGAGCTGGTAGGAAAATGATTCAGTAACATGACTGGCTTGTCCTTTTCAGAACCCTCCATGTGCATCTCTAGACAGAGAAAGAAGTAAAATCTGTAATTACTAGTCCTAACTGTAAATGGTATTCTAAAATCTCTTCTCACACACTGGGAGCGTAATATAAATTATATAGCCACTGTTACAATGAAAAAGAAATAACAAAACTGGAGTCGTACTACACACTGTATTTTATTGATATGTGGCATTTAGAATTTTCCTCATACAATGAACATATCAAAGTATATCTTCAATACTAAAATCCTTGTATTTAGAATTCTGTAAGTCATTTCCTTATAGTTAACTTTAAAATATACACTAGTATAAAATATTACAATATTTTTTACTTCAAAATATTCCACTGAAGTTGAATCCTATGCCTACTCAGAGCATTACAATTTCTTTATAAAACTGCTGACACTCGTTCAAAAACTAAAATTTTGGTATCATTTAAAGGTGAAGAATTAAGAGCTTCAAAAGGCACCAAACCACGAGGGAGCCCACTCTGCAACTGTGAATCTATTAGCATTTAAATAGACAATGCCAGGTTTACAATGACTACTCATGGCAAATATACATGAGGTTTGGTTTCCTTACGTCTCTCATTTTCCTCAGCGCTGTCAGAGCTTTCTTCCCTAGCTTGGATCCCCATGGGGCTTGATGGAGAGCTAGAATACTCAGAAGAGGAGCTGCCTTCTCGAGGCATATGCTGGGCACATTGTTCCACATCCACACGCAGATCTGTATATTAGATACATGTGAAAAAAAAAAAACCCCAACACAAAAAATATGACAAATGGACAGAAGATTGGCAAGTTTTTAACTCCCTATAGCTCTCCCATTTCTATTACTGATAAAAAAGTAATTGAATTCTTAAACTATAATCAAAGTGTTCAATTATAGGGATAACATACTTGAGAACAGCAGGGATTTTCAACACACACTGATACATTTGTGAAGTAAATGCACCACAGTGTGCAGATTTCATGCAACACTGTGACCTTCCACATCCAAGACAACCAATTAATAAGTACATATAAGGAAAGAAAAGAAAACAGCTCCTGCTCATTGTACCTAGGGTTCAGTGAACTGATTAAATGCCTAGTACAGTGATGGCCAACCTTTTGCGCTCAGTGTGTCAAAATTCATTAAAAAAACGAGCATAACTCGGGTGGTTTGTCACTTCTAGAAAAATCCATAATTTTGTGATATTTGTAGCTCTAATATTAATAACAAAAAGTTATAATTTTAATATATGTTCTGTATTTATTAATAAAGCAAAAACAAATAATTCTTTACCTTACCTGCTTAGTGACTTTTTTGTTGCTGAATTTCATTGGCTAAATCTTCAATTAAAACACTCTCTCCCCCTCCCCACACACACACAAACTCTTACTCCCCTGGATTTTCTCACACTCACTCATGCTCTCACACTCACACAAACACACACACCCAGGCAGGCTCCCAGTCTCTCTCACACACACACTGAACCCCAGGCAGGCTCCCATTCATTTTCACACCACTCCCGCTCCATCCTCCAGGCAGGCACCAATTCATTCTCACACACACACACACACCCCCCCAGGCAGGCACCCATGCATTCACACACATACACCCCCATGCAGACTCCCATTCATACACATGCACACACTAAAGGCAGAGACCCCCCTCTCTTTTGACAGCAACCTCGGAACCTCTCTCATTCCTCTGCTGCCACTGTCACTGCTGCCACATGGCTATTGGGGAGGTGCCGATTGCTGCTACTGACACTGAAGCCCATCCTGCTGCCTCCTCTGTGCCGGCCCCACTTTCTCCATGCTGATCTCGTACATTGTGAGATCTGCATAGAGAAAGTGCTATTGTTGCACATTCCCAAAGATTACATGTGCCAATCACTAAAAAGTAATTTATTTTGTTTTTTACCTTTGTTGTCTGATCTTCATTTTCTAATTGGTTGGTCACAGGCTTTTTTTCCCCCACCTTCCCTTTCTTATTTTCTTTGCCAATTCCTTTTATATTGTCTTTTTTTTCTGTTTCTTTTCTCTCCATCTTCTTCCCTCAAACACACAGGTTCTCATTCTCACATGCATTTCTCTCTCTCACACACACTGTCACATGCTCTCTCTCATACAATCATTCATACACACAGTCTCTCACTGGCACATGCTGTCTGACTCTCACACACACAGGCTCTCTCTCACTCCCACATGCTGTCTTGCGCAAGCACAGGCTCTCACTCCCACATGCTGTCTTGCTCAAGCACATGCTGTCTCTGCAAACATTCAGGTCCTCACTCTCACACACAATCTCTCAACTCATCTCATACATGCACACACACACCCCCTCTACAGACCCTCTGCCTCTCTCTCACCTCTGGGCCTCCTCTTCGCGGTCGCCGCAGGATGGGCTCTGCGGCGGCCCTGCTACTGGACCTCTTCCTCTTCTCGGGCCACTGCGACTTGGGATTCGTGGCGGCCTGTAAACGCAAGCGCTGCTCCTCTTCTGCACGCGCTGATGCTTCACCTCCTTCCTGCCCACGCGGCTCCAGCAACGTTTACTTCCGGGGCCGCACAGGCAGGAAAGAGGAGCAACAGCGCGTTTAAATGCAATCTTTTTCTTCAGGCCATGGTGACGTGAGCCTCACCATGGCCCTGCCTATCTGCCTGTTGCTGCGCCCGGGGACATGGGGGGCGGGGTGGAGGGGTCTGGAGGGTGGGGGGATACTAAAAAATGTTGGGATTACTACCTGATAATCCCCCTTTTCCTTAGTGTAGACAGATGGACTCAGAACAAATGGGATAGTATCCGCGTGCTAGCAGTTGGAGACGGATCTGACGTCAGCACGGGGGCGTATATATCCCCACAGGAAGCGTAGCTATTCAGTAATCTTCCTTGCAAAAGCTGTTATAGATGTGTGTACTGACGCTCAGTGAAAAAGTGAAACAGGATTCCCCTGACCGATTGACAGTAGCTGGAGACCGCCAGCATTCCCAACCGGAAGGCGTGGACACCTGGTAGAGTGTACGCTCTTATGGAAACAGATGACATGGCTTACCTTGAATCGGTGATACCCATGTACGCAGGCAGCTGGGCGGGATGCTGAGTCCATCTGTCTACACTAAGGAAAAGGGGATTATCAGGTAGTAATCCCAACATTTCCTGGCGTGTAGCCAGATGGACTCAGAACAAATGGGATGTACAAAAGCTTTACTCCCAGCCTGGGCGGGAGGCTGCCTGAGGCCCATGTAGTACCGCCCTCGCAAATGCCGAGTCCTCCCCGGCCTGAACATCCAGACGATAGAACCTGGAGAAGGTATGGAGGGAAGACCAAGTCGCCGCTTTACAGATTTCCGCAGGCGATAGCATCCTGGATTCTGCCCAAGATGCTGCTTGTGCTCTGGTAGAATGAGCCTTGACCTGTAGAGGCGGAGACTTCCCGGCCTCTACGTACGCTGCTCTGACAACTTCTTTAATCCAGCGGGCGATGGTGGGCCGCGAGGCCGCTTCACCTAGCTTCTTCCCGCTGTACAGGACGAACAGATGGTCCATCTTTCGTAGGTCTTGTGTAAGTTCCAAATATCTGGGCAGCAATCTGCCAATGTCGAGATGGCGTAACAAACGCCCTTCTTCAGATTTCTTCAGACCCGCCGTGGTAGGCAAGGATATGGTTTGATTAAGATGAAACTGTGAAACCACCTTAGGTAGAAAGGAGGGAACCGTACGAAGATGGATAGCCTCTGGAGTGATTCTGAGAAAGGGATCACGGCAGGACAATGCTTGCAGTTCTGAGATGCGGCGGGCTGAACATACAGCCAGCAAGAATACTATCTTCAAAGTGAGGGAACGAAGAGACAGGCCCCGAAGGGGTCTGAAGGTGGATCCCGCAAGGAAATCCAAAACAAGGTTGAGGTTCCACAAAGGTACAGGCCACTTCAGTGGCGGACGAATATGCTTGACTCCCTGCAGGAAGCGAGAAACATCCTGGTGCTTGGTGATGGTCTTGCCATCCCTCCTGGGACCATAGCAAGACAGCGCAGCCACCTGAACTTTGATGGAGCTGAGGGAGAGACCCTTCTGAAGGCCATCCTGCAGGAAATCCAACACAATAGGGATTGTGGGTGCATGAGGATTGGTGCTTTGAGTGTCTCACCATGCTTCAAATACTCTCCAGATCCGGATGTATGTGAGGGATGTGGAAAACTTGCGAGCTCGGAGGAGGGTATCAATCACGGGCTCCGAGTAACCCCTCTTCTTCAATCTAGCCCTCTCAAGGGCCATACCGTAAGAGAGAATTGAGCCGGATCCTCGTGAAGAATGGGACCTTGATGTAGAAGGTCCCGGAGAGGAGGCAGGGGAAGGGGCTCCCCCGCCAGTAGTCTTCTCATGTCCGCGTACCAGGGTCGTCTTGGCCAGTCTGGCGCCACTAGAAGGACTAGGACCCGGTGTCTCTGAATCTTGCGGATGACAGCGCCTAGCAGAGGCCACGGAGGAAAGGCGTACAGTAGAGTCCCTGGAGGCCACGGCTGAACCAGGGCATCGATTCCGTGTGAGCACGGGTCGCGCTTGCGGCTGAAGTATCTGGGTACTTGAGCATTGGACTTGTCTGCCAGTAAATCCATGTCCGGAAACCCCCAATGATCCACAATCATCTGGAAGGCCGTGGGTGAGAGCTGCCACTCTCCCGGATTTAGGCTTTCCCTGCTGAGGAAGTCTGCTGTGGTATTGTCCTTCCCGGCGATGTGGACTGTGGAGATGTCCTGAAGATTCACCTCTGCCCAAGTCATCAGAGGGGCGATCTCCAGAGATACCTGTCGGCTTCTGGTTCCGCCCTGACGATTGATGTATGCCACCGTGGTGGCGTTGTCGGACATCACTCTGACTGCTCTGTTCTGCAGTCTGTGGGCAAATTGAAGGCATGCCAATCGGACAGCCCGGGCCTCCAGACGGTTGATGTTCCACGCCGACTCTTCTCTGTTCCACCGCCCTTGTGCGGCGAGTTCTTCGCAGTGTGCGCCCCAGCCGCTTAGGCTGGCATCTGTGGTGAGCAAAATCCACGTGGGTGAGGACATCTTCGATCCCCTGCTCATGTGGTTGGACTGCAACCACCACCGTAACTGGGTCCGCACTCGGGCTGGTAGAGGTAGGTGCGTGGAGTAGGTCCGTAGACGGGGGCTCCAGTGAGAGAGCAGGGCGTGTTGTAGAGGTCTCATATGGGCCCTCGCCCAGGGCACCACTTCCAGGGTGGATGCCATGAGACCAAGAACCTGCAGATAATCCCAGGCGGTGGGTCGACTGGCTCCCATCAAATACTGGATACGCTGCTGAAGTTTCAACTGGAAAGCACGCTCAACTAGCGTGCAGGCACTCCAAACTGCTTTGGAGACGGAAATTACTGAATAGCTACGCTTCCTGTGGGGATATATACGCCCCCGTGCTGACGTCAGATCCGTCTCCAACTGCTAGCACGCGGATACTATCCCATTTGTTCTGAGTCCATCTGGCTACACGCCAGGAAACTAGTTTTAAAGGGTAGGTGCAGCCGATAAAAAAAAAAAAAAAAAAAAAAAAAAGGCTCAGCACAGCCGATAAAAAAAAAAAAAAATCCCCGATAGTCCACGAAACCTGCGCGTGTCAGCAAAAAGACTCGGCGTGTCACCTCTGACACGCGTGTCATAGGTTAGCCATCACTGGCCTAGTACAACAGGTGGTTCATACAGTTCTGCATCATATTCATATGGTATATACACAATGGAACACACTGTATTGTAACATTACCAAGCTAGAGTCTAGACATTGCTAGCGCTGTTTTTCTTTGTAATATAGCTTCATTACCTGCAGTATGGTTATAGCGAATGCTCTGGAGAGGCCCTACATGACTTGTAGGGGGAACCCTTGCCACACCACTGCTGTTAACTGAAGAACTGATTGTTGGGTTGAGACATCGTTTTTCTGATTTCTCTCTAAAATTAAAAAAAAAAAAAAATCAAATTACATTTTTAAAAAAAGTTAGACAATGTTGGGCGAATTTTAAAAGCCCTTGCGAGTAAAATTCGGGGATTATGTGCGTGGCTGGACCTTGTGCGCATTTTCGAAAAGACCTGGCCATGCATGTAACCCCCAATATGCGCAGAAGTGCAGGGCCAGCTAAAAGGGGCGGGCTGGGCTATGTGGTCTGCGCAGGGAGGGGAGGGGGCCGGCCGGGATAGCGGCCATTAGGCCCTGTCCCAGGGAAGCGCATGCCGGCACGTAACTTACTTATGTTTCGAAGGAGCAGGTAAGTGAAAAAAAAAAAAAGAAACCCAACAATAAAAAAACGATAGTTAGGGTTAGTTTAGGGGTCGGGGAGGAAAGGGGAAAAGGGAGGAAGGGTAGATGGCGTTAAAGGAAAGTTCCCTCCCAGTCCACTCCTTAATTGGAGTGGACTGGGAGGGAACTGGGCAAAGGCCCAAATGCATCACCGCACATAGATTACAAAATTCCCCCACCCGCTATGTGCAAGTCCTGACAGACCTGCACATGTGCATATGGGAACCGTATTTTATAATATGCGTGCGCCAGGAACCACAAGCACATGGACTCGCGCACCTTTTAAAATTGCCCCCCCTTAGCTTTTTCAAAGGGATGAGGGGTCATTTGGCAGCCTATGAAGAGATTAAATACTTTTATGCTTGTAAGTTATTTTCTAAATTCTTTCAGAAGACAAATTGGCAAACAAGTTACCAATGACATTACAGAAGGAACAGACCAAGCTGCATGATGTAATTTCTGAAATTCTTTCCCAAAAGAACAACTGGGACAGAGGCCAAGATATGGGACTGTGTGACAACAGACTGAAATAGCTAAACAGAAATGGCTATCCATTTTTCTTCACACTTACTTTTCCAGCTCCAGCTGAGTCTTGAGCTTTTTCTTTGCTCCCATGGTAAGGGATTCAAACTTATTCAGATCTTCCTCAGTAAGGCTCAAAAACTTTCATAAAAAAAAAAATAGAAAAATCTCACTTGAAATATACCTTTTGAAAAGTAAATAAGATGGGCATGAAAAATCCATGGGTTTTCAGACTGGATTTACATTTGTCATCTAAGAAGTTGCAACTTCTCCACCTCATTTATTATGAGGTCAATTTTCAAAGATCCATTGAGTGGATAAGATAAGTTTATTTTAATAGGTTATCTTTAAGTGAATTTTCAGCGGAACCTTAACCAGCTAGATTTTCAGCTGAATATCCTCCTAAATTTAGCCAGTCAAGTTTAACTGGCTAAACTTAGGACAACTATTTGTGCGGCAGGGTTGCCCACCTAACCTTACCCGGCTGACAAGCAGCGCAAACCAGCTATTATTATAAGCCTGTTTTAGGAGCTGTTCTTTTTGTGCCAGACTAAATTTGTCATTCTTGTAAATTTAGGAGGTTAAATTTAGTTTATTTAAAATGTATAAACCACTTATGAACATTCCTAGGCAGTTTAAATTAAAATATCCATAATATAAAAACAATATTAAAACAACAATAAAATGGACAAAACATAACAAAAGACATAAGTAATATGATCAGAACATAATAAAAAATAAAACATTAAAATATAAAATATGGGAGAATTATACTGCTAAAACTCCTGCTGTTAAGCTAAAGTTTACTGTGTCTGGAAAACCCTGCTGAACTATTCAAAATTAAAAGCTTGTTGAAACAGAAAGGCTTTCAACATCTTTCTGAATTTTGTTAGGACAGTTTCTCCTTTTAATTGCTGTGGCAGTGTATTCCACAGGGTTGGGCCCTGTACATAAAAAGAGACGCTCTCGAGATTTGTCTAAATGAACAATTTTAAAAGAAGGAATATCTAACAGCAACTGTGAGGTTGATCTTAAAGGTCTTTCAGGACAGTATAGTTTTAAGACTGCATTGAAACTCTGTGGGGCAATTCTCTTGATCCCCTTAAAAACTAGCATAAACAGTTTGAACTTTACTTGTCATTGGACTGGTAGCCAATGATGTTTTATCAAGTGAGATGTGATAAGCTGGTGAATTGGTACTCCTTCAATAATTCTGACTGCCGAGTTCTGGACATACTACAAAGCTCTCATTGCATTTTGTGGAAGCTCTAGATAATATGTTGTAAAGTCAATTGATGACATTACTAGGGAATGGATTACAGTTTTTAAATGTACAACATTCAGAAATGGGGATAGTTTTCTTAACATCTGAAGTTTAAAATAAGCACTACGTAATACTTTTTTAAATATGGTGATGAAGCGAAAGCCTGGTATCCATGATAATCCCTAGATTTTTTACCTCTTCAGAGATAATTATTTTGCATTATCTATAGTCAACATTTTAGGCACCAGACTTTGACAAACTGAGAACTAATCTGCTATTAGTCAGCCATCCACTAAACTTTTTTTTTTAGACAGGATGTGACTTTTATCAAGTGTTTCTGTGCAAAATCCTTTCATAGGAATAAAATATTGTATGTCATCTGCAAAGATTTGATAGTTGTGGAGGAATGAGGGCAGGAGCTAGAATTTTCAAGAGCAGGTTTAAATGGCTAACTCCTGGAATCTTTTTCTGAATCTCTTTCGGCTGATGCCTTTTCAAAATGTTTCTCTTTAAAGATTGAGAATTTGAGCTTAACTTTTAATGATGTTACTCCCTGGTTTCAAAATAATACTTCCATTTGTCCTCCTATCTGGACAAAGTTTGAGGCTGTTTCTTCTGTTGAAGTTTCTAACACAGTTTCACAAATGAATAATGTAACTTGTCCTATGTACCTATTTCAGTATTCAAAGCTATGATAGACATTCTTAATTCATCTCTTACTTTTATTGTTAATAAGTCACTTAACATTGGTTCCATGCCCAATAGTTTAAAAAAAGCATTAGTTAAACCACTATTGAAAAAATCACATTTAGATGTTAATGATGCAGCAAACTACAGACCCATTTCTTTATTGCCATTTGTTGCAAAGATCACTGAATGCAACAGCTTACTGATTTTCTTGAAGACAACGAAATTTTAAATCCTCATCAGTTTGGATTTCGTCGCTCAATGAGTACTGAACTTCTACTTATTTCTCTTATATACACAATTAAACGGGGTCTTGATAGTGGATATATCATCTGCTTTCGACACGGTTGACCATGACATTCTGCTTTTTCGTCTTCGTGACTGTGGCATTGTAGGTTCTGCAACTTTCTTAGTTCTCTGATTATTTAAAAGATCGTTCACAATCCTTTAAATTTAATCAGCTAACTGAAGCTCATTCTTTAAAATCAGGAGTTCCAAAAGGCTCTGCCTTATCCGCTATGCTCTTTAATGTGTATCTTGCTCCCATTACTAAATTGCTGGCAAGAATTACAGATAGATATAAAATTTATGCTGACGATATACAGTTTTTTTTAATCAAAGTACAAACTCCCTGGCAAAACACAGTAGATCATCTTCATTTATGCTTGTCAACTATAAAACAGTGGCTACACTAGAATAAGCTATCTCTTAATACAAATAAAACTGAGTTTTTGTTGTTATATCGACCTCACTCTGATCCTCAGAATGACACAATCATTCTTGACAATTTACCTTTTTCACTCAATAATCTGATCAAAGGTCTTGGTGTCTTTTTTGATGCTACTTTATCATTTAAACCCCAAATCAAAGCAATTATCAAAACGGGGTTCTTTAAATTACGCCTAATTTCTGGATTACGTCATTTGCTTTATAACCCCGATTTTCATACTATCGTACGTGCCATTATTTTTCCCACACGTAGATTACTGTAACAGTTTATTAGGTTTACCCAAAATTTCTTTACAACCATTATAATTATTACTAAATTCAGCTGCCAGACTCGTATCAAACTCAAAATGCTTCGATCATATTACACCTACTTTACTCAGTCTAAAATGGTTACCAATACTCGAATGTTATTTGGTATAAAATAGCCATGACTACATTCAAACTGCTTAGTCCTGACTCCTCCATGGACAAATGCCTTATTAAGGATATATAAGCCAACCCGTGAGTTAAGATCTTCTTATCGCGGCTTATTGGACATACCTTCTGTTCGCCTTGCTCATTTATCTTCAACTCGTGAAACATTTTCTGTAGCTGCTCTATCTTTATAGAACGCTCTACCTTACGATTTGCATATACAAGACAACTTAAAAAAATGTAGATGCCTATTAAAAAGTTTCCTCCTACAGCATGCCTATGGCTAGTCTTAAGTAACAGATGCTGGTTAAGTGAGGTTTGTCTTTTTGACAATTAATGTATAACACAGACTCCCTCTGAAGATTGCTTCTTCTCCAACATGTCATGTTTACCTTGTGTTGCTTTGGGATGATTTTCTATTGTTATGTCTTTTTGTTATGTAGATGTCATCAAATTATTTTATATATGTTTTATTGTAAATTGCTTAGACCTATTTTTGTGTTAAGCGATTAATAAATTTTAATAAATGAAATGAAACCTAAACTTTTTGAAAATCAACCTATTTAATGTCTTCCTAACCTAGGCTCAATTCAAAGTTAATATATATGAAGCAGTTGTTACACATACTGAATTATCATTGTAAAACAGAGATGATATAATTAGGTCAGCTTAATAATTTGCAAAAAAAGGTTCAGGATACACTTGAATTATAACTGTGATGAAGGTAATAATGTAATATATTCTTCAAACTACACAAAAAGATCCAGAAGTGGAAAGCCAGTGATCTCACAAAGAGCTATAAAATGGCTATTTCAAGGTTTTTAGACATGTTTAATACAAGCAATGAATTATATATTAATAACAGATATAGCCGCTTATGTTTCTAAGACTGGTTCTACTTACAACTGTTTTAATTTCTGAAGCAGTTTAGTTGTCTCCATTAAAGGAATGCGTGAGGCCACTGATAACATAAGGGCTCACACTGCATTAGTAATTGTTCAGCTTTACCACTAATAACTTGAAGAAATTTAAAAGTTCCATTTTACTAACATGTTTCAGAATGAGTACTAGCATTACTCGGTATACACTACTGCTATGGACTGTATTGATCTGGCTTTATGTAATTGGGGCAATGCTCAGAATCTCTGTTCGGAAACAACTTTATGCAAAATGGAGAAACTACTACTTACCTGATAATTTCCTTTCCTCTGCACTCAGGCGGGCCAATCCCCACAAGTGGGATGTACTAAATCTACTCCTGAACAGGGTGGGAGGCTACCTGTGGTCCAGTGAAGAACGCATGTGTGAAAACTGCTCTCTGTGGAGCCCGAACATCTAAGTGGAAGGCTTCGGAAGGTATGCAATTAAGACTACATTGCTGCCCAGGAAAACTTGGCTAGAGACAATAATCAAGGCTCCGCCCACACTAGTGCCTGAGCCCTAGCGAAATGTGTTCTAAGTCGCTTAGAGAAAGGAATCTCAGCAACCAAACATGCGACCATGACGACATCTTTTTGCCAACAGGCTATAGTTGTTGCCAGTTCCTCTTGTTTACCTCCACCAATGAGCAGAAACAATTGATCAGACTACCTGACATGTTTAGTAGTCTCCAAACCATCTCAGATGCTGCTTGACATTCAAGGTATGTAAGAAACAATAATCATGCTCAACTCTATTCCTGCCCAGCACAGGCAGGAGAAATAGACCGATTCAAATGACATGTCAAAACCATTTTTGGCTATAGAAGATACAATTTGGAACTGCATTGACCCTGGAGTCACACCTAGAACAAACTGTCCTTAAAGAAAGTAGCTTCAAGGAGAGGCTACGTAGTAGTTGAAAAGCAGGAGCTGCCAAAAATCTAGAATCAGATTAAGGTTCCACAAGGGCACTGGTAGCCACCAAGGAGGACAAAGATTCTTAACTTTCTTCAAGAATAGAGCCATTACTCCCATTGTGTCACATTCTCTCATCATTAAATGTACAGTACAAAATCTATGCTGATGATATCCAACTTCTTGTACCTTATAAATCCTCCTGGTCAGAAACACTATCCATGATTCAGTTATATCTCAGTACTATTGATCAATGGATGGCCCACAATCGTTTAAAACGTAATAAGAAGAAAACAGAAATTCTGTTTCTGAGCTTTATTTCAAATTCCATCAATGCTCCTCCAGATAACATTTTGCTGGGAAATGACGTTATTCAAATTACAAAAATCGCTCGAAATCTGGGAGTTTGGATTGATTCAAATTTATCTCTCTCCCAGCATATTTCTAAGGTTGTAAAAAAATTCTCTCTTTAAACTTCACGTGTTAAAACAACTACGACCATTACTATTTTTCAATGATTTTAGATCAGTGCTGCAAGCCTTGATCTTTTCAGGGATAGACTATTGCAACGGATTATACCTAGGTCTGCCTGAATCTTCTATCAAGCACCTTCAGCTAATTCAAAATTCAGCAGCTAGGCTTCTTACAGCGACACCGATGAGACAACATATCACACCTGTTCTACAGAATTTACATTGGTTTTCCACAAGGCCAAAAACAGCTAAAGTGAGCTCACTCATGCCATGATTCTTACAGCTCTGCAAAAAGAGAGAGACTGGAGAGGGACCTCGCATGGACGCATGGTATAGGGCATGCTGAGCATGTACAATGTGCCTAGTCAATGTAGAAACTTTGACATAAGCGGAAAAAAATCTGCTGGAAGTTCCCGCAGTGAAAAAAGCAACATTAAATATTACAAGACAAAGGGCCTTCTCAGTAGCGGGACCCATAATGTGGAATAGTTTGCCCAATCCTTTAAGACAAATACATAACAGGAAAGAATTTAAAAAAGCCCTAGAAACTTACTTCTTTAAGGAAGCTTTTCGGGAACTTTGATTCAACTTAAAATCAGACAGGCCTAGATACGAAGGTTAGCCACTCGTAGCCACAGAAAGCTAGGTTTATATTCTATTAATTTATATGTTTCTTCTCTTATTTATAAGATAGCGGTTAAAGTTTTTTCTATTTTAGTATATTTTGTTTATATTGATCAAGATGTTAATGTATTTTTTAGCTTTTTATCATTTATTTTATATTTTCTTTTCATTGAATTAGTTTTTCTTAAATAGTTTATTTTTTTAGAAAATTTTGTAAACCGCTTCGGTCATTCATGTAATGGTGAAATGGTATAGAAATGTAATAAATAAATAAATACTGAGCTACCAGTTCACAAAGAACCGCAGCCTTCCCGGACCGGAGGATCCATCGTCCCAGGTACGGGCAACTGGCTTACGCTCCCTATGGCCCAATCAAGACCCCGTGTCCCCAGAGTTGACTGAGGAGCCAGCTGGAACTTGGGGGCTCTCTGCTGCCTAGGTCAGCCATGGAAGCCCTGATAGTGTTGATGGGAATGAGGAGGCAGAGGATAGTATTTCGTTTGGCGAAAGACAGACTTCCTTGGCCCCAGTCTCACCGATTTCCTGGATAAGGAAGATGGGTCCGGAGTACTGGTGGAGAGTTGTTGGAGGGTTTTGTGGTGGTTCCGAAGCTGGGCCATAGCATTCCTCACCCTATCTCCGAAGAGATTCTCTCAAGTATATGGCACATCAGTGAGTCGTTCCTGTACCTCTGGTCGGAGATCCAAAGTCCGCAGCCATGCCATTCTGCAGGTACCGATTCCAGCTGCAGAGACTCTCAATGCCGTCTCAAAAACATTGTAGGTCGCATGGACCTAGTGTTTTCTGCACTCCAGGCCCTTATGCACCAGGACATGAGGATTCTTGCAGCTGCTGAGGCAGCTGCTCAGCCACCTCCTGCACCTGCTTCCAGATGTCCCGCAAGTACTGGCTCATGTACAGCTGGTAGGCGGCAACGCGGGCAATAAGCATGGCGCCTTGAAATACTTTCCTCTCAAGGGCGTCCATTGCTCCATGGTCCTTCCCCAGGGGTGTCAAGGAATGAGTCTAAGGGTGCTTGGCCCTTTTAAGAGCAGTTTTGACCACCAACAACTGGTGGGGCAGCTGATGCTTATCGAATCCAGCAGTCTTCTGGATGAGGTAAACCCCATCTGTCTTCTTATTGACGGGAGGCACTGTGAGGGGGTATTCCCATATCCTCAGCAGCAACTCCTTAAGTATCATATGTACCAGGACCACCACAATCTCCTTAGAAGGCTCCACGAACTGGAGGGTCTCAAGCATTTTGTGCCTGGCATCCTCCTCCATCAATAACTGAAAAGGGATGGCTTCTGCCATCACCCTCACAAACCCTGTGATGATAAAGCCCTCAGACGGAGACTTCCTTCGCTCCTCTGGAGGAGAAGGGTCTGAAGGGAGTACCCTCAGAGCACTCCAAAGCATCATCCCTTCAGGGGTCATAGGGTTCTTCCTCCTCACTGTAGGCAACGATGGGTCCCCATAGGTGCTCGGCCTACGTCCAGAGGTGCAGGCACCATTAGAACTGGATTTGGGGGGGGGGGGGGGGGCAGGCATCGGCATCTCTGTCGGTCTCTGTGGAGCTTCCTTTTTGCAGGAACCAGCGATAACCACCGCATCAGAAGGGGGAGGCATCCGTAGCCCGCTGGGCACCGATGCTGTGCCGGGAACAGACACCAACTGGGTTGGTATTGCACTCATGAGCATGTTGAGCTTCTCCAGAAGTGGTACAAGGATGGGTGGCACTGGGTCCGGTGCCATTGGTGCCACAAGACCAAACCCTGCAGTGCCCGATCCACCACTAACTGGACTCGATGCTCCAGCTCATTCCTTGAACATTACCAACGCCAAGACTGACTGAGAGGAAGGAGTAGCCACCAGATCTTCCTCGGACCCTCGAGGTGGATCAGTGACTGACACAGGACAGGTGGAGATCATTGTGGACCTCGAGCACCGATGGAGGATTGGCACTCCTCACCACGGGGTTGCTTCAGGGGCATCATGGCAAAAGCCAGTGCGTCCCAGAGCCTGGCATCGTACATCAACGAGGACCTGTGCCATTGCTTCTTCGGCTTCCTTTGATGCTTAGCCTGATCCTTCCCCAGTGCCGAGGCCAGTGACTAAGAACCAGATGTTCTCGGTTTGGAGGAGATTGACGATGGTCAGTCTCCAGTGCTCGTCTGCCTGTGACATCAATGAAACAGTCTGTCCTGCTGATGTTGATGGCTCGGAGTCCATCGGTGCGGCTCCTTGGTCCAATGCCAATGGCTCAGACTTCTTAGACCTGAAGAATTGCTCTATCTTGTTAAGTCGAAGTGGACATCCCTTCGGGGTCATCTGGGCACATAAGCGGTAACCCCAGACGTCATGCCCCTAGGCTGAGGACACATGTCTCATGAGGATCCATAATAGACACAGTCCTTGAGCACCCGGGGCATCGCCGAAAACCAGACGTGGCCATGACGGATGAAACAAAAGGGCACTAAAGGAAGACGATGGCGGTGGGGCATTGATGCTCTGCCACTAAGGGGGAACCAACTGCGAAAGGAAACTTACCCGAATCGCTGAAAACCCTGACTAGGAGACACTAAGGGAAGGCATCATGAGGGACCTGGCGATAGAACAATGAGAAAAAATCCGCAAAAAACTTGAGAAAAACCAAGTTTTCCACAAGGCCAAAAACAGCTAAAGTGAGCTCACTCATGCCACGATTCTTACAGCTCTGCAAAAAGAGAGAGACTGGAGAGGGACCTCGCATGGACGCATGGTATAGGGCATGCTGGGCATGTACAATGTGCCTAGTCAATGTAGAAACTTTGACATAAGTTTTCTGCATCAGGGATCCATCTGATGATGTCACCCATGTGTGAGGAATACCATCCTGCTTGTCCTCGGAGAAATGACTGTAGTCCCTAGAAAATCTCACTCATAAAAATGAGGATGGGCCTATAGGCCTTAATCTAATGGCTTCGAATTGAACATAAAGAAAAATTGCTTACCTTGTAATAGGTGTTATCCCAGGACAGCAGGATGTAGTCCTCACATATGGGTGACATCGGTAATGGAGCCCTATGTACGGAAAACTTCTTTAAAAGTTTCTATGAAAATTTTGAATGGCACCGGAGTGCCTACTGAGCATGCCCAGCATGCTATGATATTCCCTGCCACAGGGGTCTCCCTTCAGTCTTGTTTTGTAGCAATAAGCGTTAGCCAAAAATAAAATAAAACGTAATGGACCCAACTCCGCGGGGTGGCGGGTGGGTTTCGTGAGGACTACATCCTGCTGTCCTGGGATAACACCTATTACAAGGTAAGCAATTTTGCTTTATCCCAAAACAAGCAGGATGCTAGTCATCACATATGGGTGATTAGCAAGCTAGAGGCTGAGTCATTTTAAGGTGAGCAACAGTGAAGTATTGTTGTTGAAATGAATCAGCCGAAATTACAGCAGGTTGGATGTAGAAGGAGTTGGGATTATACTGGAAACAAGTTCTTTAAGACGGATTGTCCATAGGCTGAATCTTGTCTTCCTTCTTTGTCTAAACAGTAATGAGCTGCAAAAGTGTGAAGAGAACTCCATGTTGCTGCTTTGCAAATGTCCAGAATAGGTACAGAGCGAAGGTGTGCTACTGAAGTTGACATTGCTCTGACTGAGTGTGCTTTTACTTGCCCTTGAAGAGTAAGGCCTGCTTTGTCATAACAAAATTGTATGCAATCTGCTAGCCAGTTAGACAGAGTATGCTTACCCACTGCTTTGCCTGGTTTGTTTGGATCATAGGATACAAACAGTTGACTGGATTTTCTTTGGGCTGTAGTGCGGTTTAAATAGAAGGATAACGCACGCTTACAGTCCAAAGTGTGTAAGGCTCTTTCTCCCTGGTGAGAGTGAGGCCTAGGAAAAAATGTAGGTAAAACTATTGATTGATTCAAGTGAAATTCTGTGACAACCTTAGGAAGGAATTTTGGATGAGTACGGAGTACTACTCTGTCATGTAGGAACTTTGTAAAGGGTTCGTATGTGACTAGCGCTTGTAGCTTGCTGACCCTTCTAGCTGATGTAATGGCTATAAGAAATACCGTTTTCCAAGTAAGGTATTTAAGGTCACAGGTATTTATGGGTTCAAATGGAGAACGCATAAGCCTAGTTAATACTACGTTCAGGTCCCATTGTATGCCTGGGGAATGAACTGGAGGTTTAATGTGATTTAGGCCTCTCATGAATTTACTGACGAGAGGCTGTGTGGAGATAGATGTATCTCCCAGCTTGTTATGGTAAGCTGAGATTGCACTTAAGTGTACCCTTACAGATGACGTCTTAAGACCAGAGTCTGAGAGATGGTAAAGGTAATCTAGTAGTGAGGAAGTGGGGCAAGTGAAAGGATCTAAGTCTTTCTGAGTGCACCACAAAGTAAACCGTTTCCATTTGTAGGAATAATTCTTTCTAGTGGAAGGTTTATGTGCAGCTATAAGTACTTGAGATATAGCGGATGGAAGGTTGAGAGGCTGTAAGATCAGGCTTTCAACATCCATGCTGTCAGGGACAGGGATTGAAGGTTGGGATGGCGCAACTGACCTTGTTCCTGAGTTATGAGATTGGGAGCTACTCCCAGGCGAATTGGATCCCTGACAGAGATCTAGCAGTGTGGGAAACCATACTTGTCGAGGCCAATATGGGGCTATGAGTATCATTGTCCCCTTGTCCTGTTGTAGCTTCACTAGAGTCTTGGTTATGAGTGGTATCGGAGGATACGCGTATAACAGGCCTGAATTCCAATGGCGAGCAAAGGCGTCCCTTGGTAGGCTGTTGGACTGCCAGAGGAGAGAGCAGTAATTGTTCACTTTGTAGTTCAAGTGGGATGCAAAGAGATCTATCGTCGGATGACCCCATCGTTGGAAGATCTTGGATGCTATTGCTGGATCCAAAGACCATTCATGCGGTTGGAACTGACGACTGAGGCGATCTGCTACTGTGTTGTGGATGCCTGCTAGGTAGGTGGCCCTCAGAAGAATTGAGTGTGTCAGGGCCCAGTCCCAAATCTATGCTGCTTCTTGACAAAGGAGATAAGAACCTGTTCCTCCTTGTTTGTTGATGTACCACATGGCTACTGTGTTGTCCGTTTGGATCAGAACAGTCTTGTGTAATAGGCAGTCCTTGAACGCATGCAGCGCATAGCGTATAGCTCGAAGCTCTAGGAAGTTTATTTGAAAAGAGGCTTCGAGCTTTGTCCACTTGCCCTGTGTCTTTAGATGACCAATGTGTGCTCCCCACCCTAAGGTGGATGCATCTGTAGTCAAAGTCACTTGTGGAACTGGTTGCTGGAAAGGTAGGCCTTTGAGCAGGTTGTTCATTGATGTCCACCAGAGGAGAGCAGATTTGAGCTCTGGTGTAATGTGAATAGGAGTGGACATTGGTTGAGTGGCTTGTATCCACTGTGTTTTGAGTGTCCATTGTAGAAGTCGCATGGTCAATCTGGCCATGGGAGTTACATGAACTGTGGAAGCCATGTGCCCTAGAAGAATGAGGCACTGGTGAGCTGTTACCTGGAATTGGTTGCGAAGATTGTGAGCCAACAGCACAAGTGTTTGAGCACGGTCTTTTGGAAGAAAAGCTGTTGCTACTGTAGTGTTTAGTTCTGCACCTATGAACTGTATTAGATGAGTTGGTGACAGATGGGATTTTTGATAGTTTATGAGAAATCCCAAGGAGTGAAGCACTTGGATGGTGAGCTTGAGAGAAGTGAGAGCTCCTTCTTTTGATTGACTTTTGATGAGCCAATCGTCCAGGTAAGGGAACACATGCACTCTGTGCTTGTGGAGGTGTGCCACTGCTGCAGCCATGCACTTTGTGAATACTCGTGGAGCTGATGCAAGGCCGAATGGCAGCACCCTGTATTGAAAATGCTGATCCAGTACCCGAAAGCGCAGGTACTGGCGATGAGGAGGAAAGATGGGAATGTGAGCGTATGCATCTTGAAGATCCAGAGAGCAGAGCCAATCTCCCCTTTGAAGAAGAGGCAGAATGGTGCCTAGGGATACCATTCTGAATTTTTCTTTCCTGAGAAATTTGTTGAGATTTCTGAGGTCTAGAATGGGACGAAGGCCTCCTGTTTTCTTTGGAATGAGGAAATATCTGGAGTAGAATCCTCTGCCCTTTTGAGGCCCAGGAACTGGTTCTATGGTCCTGGCTCTCAGAAGGGTGGATAATTCTGTTTGAAGAATTATGGAGTGTTGATTTATTGTGCAAGAGTGAAGTGGTGGATTTTGCATTGGGATAGTTAAGAAATCCAGCCTGTAACCGTGAGTCGTGATGGATAACACCCACTGGTCGGTGGTGATGGAGGTCCAATTGTTGTGGAAGTACTGTATGCGACCTCCTACTGGTGTTTCTGGGAATGGGTTGAACTGGCTGCTGCTCTCTGGGGCTTTTCAGAAACCAGAAGTGGTTGCCGTTTGTGGAGGTGGCTGAGCCCTGGCAGGCCTTTGCCTAGGCTGCTGGCGGTGTGTTGGGCGGCTAGCTCTTGGTCTACCTGCTGGGGGGTAATACCGATGTGGGCGATAGTAAGGCCGTCGAGTATCACGCCTTGGAAATTTTCTGGCCGAAGGCTGGGTGTCTTGTGCTTGGGACGACAACTGTTTCAAAGTTTCAGTGTGGTCCTTGAGAGTTGCCACAGCTTCTTTTATTTTCTCACCAAAGAGATTGTCCCCTGAGCAAGGTAGATCTGCCAAATGTTCCTGAACCTCTGGGCGCAGATCTGAGGCTTTAAGCCATGCCCATCTTCTTGCTGCAATACCTGATGCTGAGAGTCTTGCAGCAGTTTCAAAACAATCGTAGGTCGCTCGAACCTCATGTTTTCCAGAGTCTAGTCCCTTATGAACTATGTCCTGTAAGGATTCCTGGTATTGTTCAGGGAGAGAGAGAGAAAATTCCTGAACCTGCTTCCAAAGGTTTCTTTGGTATTGGTTCATGTACAGCTGGTAAGATGAAATTTTTGAGACCAGCATGGAACCTTGATAGATTTTTCTTCCCAGGTTATCCAAGAGTCTACTGTCTTTACCAGGTGGTACAGAGGAGTGTGACTTTTGCCGCTTTGCTTTCTTTTGAGCGGATTCCATGACCACTGATTGGTGGGGCAATTGTGTCTTCTGGAACCCTGGAATAGGTTGCACCAGATATGTTGATTCAGCTCTTTTATTAACTGCAGAAACTGAACCTGGATGCTCCCAAATCCTATACTGTAGTTCCTGGAACACCTCATGAACCGGGACTGCTAACATCTCCTTGGGAGGGTCCACAAATTGGAGGCCTTCCAAGGTCCTCTGACGTGCATCCACTTCTGTCTGGATGGGAAAAGGAATGGTGTCAGCCATCTCTTTAACAAAGTTGGTAAAAGAGAGGTCTTCAGGGGGAGATTTCCTGTGATCATCTGGCGGGGAAGGCTCTGAAAATATTTCCTCATCAGATGAAAATTCAGAGCTGGTGTCTATAAGAATCTCTGTGTGATGAGGACGAGATGGTAAGGCTGGAGAACAAGGCCTTGGGGGTCTGGGAACTCCAGAAGGGCCTGGAATCGGTTCCATTGGAATCTTTTTATTAAGTCCAGTTTGGTAAAAACTGGGTTTAATCCGGATATATCCCCTTTGGGCATCGGTGATGGCATCGGAGTTATCGGTGCTGGTACCGGTGTAGGCACCGGTGGTACCGATGGATGGATCGGTGGAGGTACCTGTGGCATCGGTGGAGGTACCGGAGTAGGCATAGACGTCGGTTCCCGCACCCTCGGTGTCTGCGGCATCGATGGCGATGGCTCTATCGGTAGTGGAACGGGTATCGGTGGAGGTATCGCATCACTTAGAGCCTGCTGCACCGCTTGACGAATGAAAGCGTCAAGTTCCGCTCTCACAGCTGGTGATAACAGAGCAGCTGTGGAGGGAGGCGGTGTTGGCGATGCCAATACAACCTCAGAGCCCTGAGGAGGTTTGGAGCCCATCACCGATATCGGTGGGGATCGCTCTTCACTAGGCCTCGGAGCCTCAGTCCTCGTCCGGGGTTTCTTTGCCGGCGAGGCCGTGTCCTCCGATGGATTTTCGGTCACCGTTACCTGGCGTCTCCGATGCCGGTGGTGGTGCTTTTCTTTTTGTTTTTCGCTCCCCGAAGTTGATGCTTTTGAAGACACCGAAGGGGACGGCGTTGAGGCATCTCCTGCTTCCGGACGTTTCTTCTTTAGGGTTAACTGACGTTCGGCAGCGGATGGAGAAGAATGTGCTGAGGTCGAGGGCCTTGGAACCAGTTGGATGTTAAATAACTGTTCCATCTTTTCTGCCCGAAGACGACGACCTTTCGCTGTCATTTCCGCACATGATTTACATGTTTGGATATTGTGATCTTTGCCGAGGCAAAGAACACATTCGAAGTGAGGGTCGGTAATCGACATAGTCCTCACGCAGTTTGGGCACTTTTTGAAGCCCGAGGCCATGGCGCCGGACAGCCGTCGACGGCGATAAGCCTAAAAATATCGATCCCGGCCGGGAATCGAGAACGGAAAAAAGTTAGAGAAGGGAAACCCTTGCGGATGGAGTAATTTTTTTCCGAAAAAACTCGAATTTTTTTGTAAGGTGAAATCACCTCAGGACTCCAATTAGCCCGCGATGCTAACGGCTTCGCGGAAAAAAGAAGACTGAAGGGAGACCCCTGTGGCAGGGAATATCATAGCATGCTGGGCATGCTCAGTAGGCACTCCGGTGCCATTCAAAAGTTTCATAGAAACTTTTAAAGAAGTTTTCCGTACATAGGGCTCCATTACCGATGTCACCCATATGTGAGGACTAGCATCCTGCTTGTCCTGGGATAAAGACGATTCCGTCCTAGGGTTGACTGAAGGGGACGCCCGCCCTTCAGCTCCATTCCCCTGACTGAGGGGACAGCCCAGCAGCACTGGCATAAACTCGCAGAAATCCTTGGTTGTATTGCCCTTATATGGCAAGCAGCTCAGATTGCTAGGCACTTAGACTTATTTGTTACTGGTGCCATAGCGCCTCGCTTCACTTGTGCACACAAATAAAAGATGCATTCAAGCACAGTAAGTGCTCCCAAGTCAGTCCACACTCAGGAGGGCGCTCAGTATGGGCTCAAGTGGGCGATCCATACACACTCTATTAGATGCTTTGTACACACACAGGCAGATATTCAGCGTGAGCCCAGGTAGGTGTTTAGCGCCCACGCAAGTTGGCACTCAGTACCCGTTCGGGTAGGCACCTAGTATGTGCTCAGTGCGTGTTCAGGAAGGTGCCAGCTCAAATAGGTGCACCGAAATAATGCCATGACTATGTTCGCACCAGTAGGCACGTACGTGGTCACCACACCGCCGCATGGCAATCATGTGCAGAAACAAGCACACTCCTGCTTCCCCCCCCCCCGTATTGATAGGCTGAGGAACACAAGGAACACTAATAAAACTGAACTTATGATCATCGCACCCCAATCCATCATTTCTCCTCCTACACCTTCAGCCAATTCACCTCTCTCTCTCCCTGTCCTCTCACAAACCGTAAGAGACTTGGGTGTCACACTTGACCCACAATTCAGCCTACAGAAATTTATATCTTCCACCATCAAAGACTGTTACTACAAACTACACACTCTCAAAAAACTTAAACCCATCCTGCATTTCAACTACTTTTGAACTGCCCTACAAGCCCTAATATTATCCAAAATAGACTACTCTAACGCTTTACTCCTAGGTCTCCCGAAAAACAGCCTAGCCCCCCTTCAGCTGCTTCAAAATGCAGCTGCACGTGTATTAACAGGCTCCCGTAGAAAAGAACACATCACACCTGTTCTTAAACAACTTCACTGGCTCCCCATCACAGCCAGAATTCAATTTAAAACACTCACCCTTATTCATAAAGCCGTCCACAATCCGGACATTCTCTGGTTCTCAGACAGTTTACACATCCGTTTCCCCTCCCGACCTACCAGAACGCCCTACACAGCAAATATTCACACTCCATCTCCCAAACTCTTCCACCTAACAGCCACTAAACAACGTGCGCTATCCCTTGCTGGACCCTCTCTAGATGATCGAGGGGTTAAAGGGGCACTTAGAGAAGATAAGGCCATCGCGGAAAGATTAAATGATTTCTTTGCTTCGGTGTTTACTGAAGAGGATGTTGGGGAGGTACCCGTAATGGAGAAGGTTTTCATGGGTAATGATTCAGATGGACTGAATCAAATCACGGTGAACCTAGAAGATGTGGTAGGCCTGATTGACAAACTGAAGAGTAGTAAATCACCTGGACCGGATGGTATACACCCCAGAGTTCTGAAGGAACTAAAAAATGAAATTTCAGACCTATTAGTAAAAATTTGTAACTTATCATTAAAATCATCCATTGTACCTGAAGACTGGAGGATAGCAAATGTAACCCCAATATTTAAAAAGGGCTCCAGGGGCGATCCGGGAAACTACAGACCGGTTAGCCTGACTTCAGTGCCAGGAAAAATAGTGGAAAGTGTTCTAAACATCAAAATCACAGAACATATAGAAAGACATGGTTTAATGGAACAAAGTCAGCATGGCTTTACCCAGGGCAAGTCTTGCCTCACAAATCTGCTTCACTTTTTTGAAGGAGTTAATAAACATGTGGATAAAGGTGAACCGGTAGATATAGTATACTTGGATTTTCAGAAGGCGTTTGACAAAGTTCCTCATGAGAGGCTTCTAGGAAAAGTAAAAAGTCATGGGATAGGTGGCGATGTCCTTTCGTGGATTGCAAACTGGCTAAAAGACAGGAAACAGAGAGTAGGATTAAATGGGCAATTTTCTCAGTGGAAGGGAGTGGACAGTGGAGTGCCTCAGGGATCTGTATTGGGACCCTTACTGTTCAATATATTTATAAATGATCTGGAAAGAAATACGACGAGTGAGATAATCAAATTTGCAGATGACACAAAATTGTGCAGAGTAGTTAAATCACAAGCAGATTGTGATAAATTGCAGGAAGACCTTGTGAGACTGGAAAATTGGGCATCCAAATGGCAGATGAAATTTAATGTGGAAAAGTGCAAGGTGATGCATATAGGGAAAAATAACCCATGCTATAATTACACGATGTTGGGTTCCATATTAGGTGCTACAACCCAAGAAAGAGATCTAGGTGTCATAGTGGATAACACATTGAAATCGTCGGTTCAGTGTGCTGCGGCAGTCAAAAAAGCAAACAGAATGTTGGGAATTATTAGAAAAGGAATGATGAATAAACGGAAAATGTCATAATGCCTCTGTATCGCTCCATGGTGAGACCGCACCTTGAATACTGTGTACAATTCTGGTCGCCGCATCTCAAAAAAGATATAATTGCGATGGAGAAGGTACAGAGAAGGGCTACCAAAATGATAAGGGGAATGGAACAACTCCCCTATGAGGAAAGACTAAAGAGATTAGGACTTTTCAGCTTGGAGAAGAGACGACTGAGGGGGGATATGATAGAGGTGTTTAAAATCATGAGAGGTCTAGAACGGGTAGATGTGAATCGGTTATTTACTCTTTCAGATAGTAGAAGGACTAGGGGACACTCCATGAAGTTAGCATGGGGCACATTTAAAACTAATCGGAGAAAGTTCTTTTTTACTCAACGCACAATTAAACTCTGGAATTTGTTGCCAGAGAATGTGGTTCGTGCAGGTAGTATAGCTGTGTTTAAAAAAGGATTGGATAAGTTCTTGGAGGAGAAGTCCATTACCTGCTATTAGGTTCACTTAGAGAATAGCCACTGCCATTAGCAATGGTTACATGGAATAGACTTAGTTTTTGGGTACTTGCCAGGTTCTTATGGCCTGGATTGGCCACTGTTGGAAACAGGATGCTGGGCTTGATGGACCCTTGGTCTGACCCAGTATGGCATTTTCTTATGTTCTTATGTTCTTATGTTCTCTATGGAACTCGATGCCCACCCACCTACGCCTTGAGACCTGCTCCAAAAAATTCAGACAAAATCTCAAGACCTGGCTCTTTACACGAGTCTACACATGAACCTCCTTTCTTTTCCCTACTATTCTCCCACTTTCTCCCACACCCCTCCATTCACCCCCCCTAGCATAAGTCTGATTTCCCCCCCCTTTCTCCCTCCACCTTATATTTACTGTAAATAATACACTTGTATATAATTATTTTTGTTGCATTTATACAACCATTTTATTACATTTATCTTTGTTGTACAGCATTACCTTTTGTTTCCCCACCCCCTCTCCTCCACCCAGTTCTATTATCAGTTCAATGTAAAGCCCCGTTGGCCATCTTTTGTTCCATGGAAACCGATGTGATGTATCTCCAAACGAATGTCGGTATACAAAAACTTTGAATAAATAAATAAATAGAATAAATAAATAAACAAGGTCTAAGATAATATGAATTAAAAAGATTTGTATTATATGATTATGTTATATCTAATTTTTGTTAGTCTTTTTTCATTTTGTTGTGAACCGCCACGATTGAACACAGAATGACAGCATACTCACAAACAAACAAACAAATAAATAAAATGCCTGGGAATGAGGCCTACACAGAGGCTGCTCAACCCACCATGCTTGAACCAACACTGCACCTCACTAAACTCCCCAGAGAAATGAGAGAGAGGAAGGAAAGGACACCGACCACTCACGCCGAGGGAGGAAGACCTGGTATGAAAGGAATAGGGTAATAAAACCTCTCTACTCTCTGCCTTTTGCTCGTCTTCATTTATATTTACTTTTTTTAAACCTGAGCTCAACTGGTCCTGGCTGAGAGTGTGACCGAGTCTCCTGCTACGAGGAGAGAGGGTGAAAGCCTTCATCACCGAGCATCCTTCGTCTGTCAATCGCTTCACCTGTTTACGAGTACGACTGGGTCTTCAGCAACAGGGGGAGAGGGCTAAGGCCTTCACTGCTGAGCCTCCATTGTCAATCAACTGCTTCGCCTATTTTTTTTTTTTTTTTTTTTTTAAAAGACCATAGCTGAAAAAAAGCTACCGGACTAAAGGCACTCAACTAAGGGAGGGACACATTGGGGTCACTTCAGGAGTACAAGCAGAGCAAAAATCTTATCTTATCTTTTTTTTTTTTTTTTTTTTTTTACACTGCAAGCAACTAGGGAAATGCATGTCCACCATCTACTGGAGACGGAGAACAGTGGCACGTTGATGTCAGGCAAAGCTATATATCCGTGATGTCAGCTTTTACTCTGTCTCCATCTGCTGATAGAGGTGCTTAACCCATTTGTGGGGATTGGCCTGCCTGAATGCAGAGGAAAGCAGAGTTGCTTACCTGTAACAGGTGTTCTAGCACAGCAGGATGTTAGTCCTCACACATGGGTGACATCATCAGATGGAGTCTGGCACGAAAACTTTTGTCAAAGTTTCTAGAAACTTTGGCCTGCACAAGGAGCATGCCCAGCATGCCACTATCCACGGGGAGGGGGGGTGGGGTGTCCCCTTCAGTCTTATAATATAGAATTCACAAAAAATAACATAACAAACATAGGAAATCCAACTCCGTGGGGTGGTGGGCAGGTTTTTTGAGGGCTAACATCCTGCTGTCCTAGGAGAACACTTGTTAAGGTAAGCAACCCTGCTTTTTCCTTGGACAAGCAGGATGGTAGTCTTCACACGTGAGTGAATACGTAGCTACAGGCTGCTCCCAACCATAACATAACCAGCACTTAACAGGTGCCAACGTGCACAACAGCCAGTGCTGCTATAACACTGGGAGACAGCCTGATCCTGGAGAAAGGGCCCGAGGCAGGGAGAGTTGGGTTTCAGAGCAGAAACTGATTGTGGAGGACAGACTAGCCCAAATTGCTGTCACATCAGCCATTCTTGTCCAGACAGTAATGTGAAGCAAAAGTGTGGAGGGAATGCCAGGTTGCAGCACTGAAGATCTCAGCCACTGGCACTGCATGCAAGTGGGCTACCGAAGTTGCCATGGCTCTTACAGAATGAGCCTTCACATGCCACCAAGCTGCAGTCCCGTCTGCATGTAGCAGAAGGAAATACAATCTGATAGCCAGTTTGATAAGAGCTGCTTAGATACTGCAACTCCCTATCTTATTTTTGTTAAAAGAGTTGCATGGACTGTCTATGGCCTGCAGTACACTCCAGGTAAAAGGCTAGGGCCCTCTTGCAATCCAGGGTGTGTAGAACCCGCTCACTCTGATGCGAATGTGGCTTTGGAAAAAAGATGGGCAGGACAATAGACTGATTGAGATTGAATTCCATCACCACCTTCGGTAGGAGCTTAGAGTGTGTGCACAGAACCACCTTATCATGAAAGAATTTCGTATACGGTGGGTACGACACCAAAGCTTGAAGTTCGCTGACCCTGCGTGCTGAGGTGATTGCAACCAGGAAGATGACCTTCCAGGACAGATACTTCAGGTCACAAGACTGCAAGGACTCAAAAGGGGCCCTCAAGAGGTGGGCTAAGACCACAATGAGGTCCCAGGATATGAATGGGGTCTGGATCGGAAGCTTGAGTTGAAGTAGGCCTCGCATGAAGCACCCCACGAGAGGCTGCGTTGAGATGGGCGAGCCATCCACCTCTTGGTGATAAACCCTAATAGCACTGAGGTGGATCCGCATGGAAGGGGTCTTCAAACCAGCCTCGGAGAAGTGCATCAGTTGGTCCAGAAGCTTCGAAATGGAACAGGAGAATGGATCCAACCTGTGTCCTTCACACCAAACTGAGAATCTCTTTCACGTCAGATTGTAAGACTTCATAGTGGAAGGCTTCCTGGACTCCACAGGACTCGAGACACCTCTTCCAAGAGGCTAAAGGTCTGCAAGGTCATCCTTTCAACATCCATGCCATGAGAGATAAGGCTCGGAGGTTGGGATGGCGTAGCCTGCCCTGATCCTGAGTGATCGGGTCTGGAGAGGTCCTCAGACTAATCGGAGCCTGGAAGGAAAGGTCCTGTAGAAGTGGGAACCAGATCTGCCTCAGCTAATAGGGCGCGATTAGAATCATGGTTCCCAGGTCCTGTTGGAGCTTCAGGAAAGTTTTTGTCACCAGCGGAAGAGGAGGGTATGCGTACAAGAGGCCGGAGCTGCAACGGCGAGGAAAGGCATCCGATGTCGGCTTGCCATCTCTCCTTAACAGGGAACAGAACTGCTCCACCTTCCTGTTGCAAGGGGCAGTAAAGAGATCCAGATCTGGGATCCCCCAGAGGTGGAAGATCCAATCCGCAACCTCCTGCTTTAGGGACCATTCAAGGGGTCAGAACAAGCGACTCAGAACATCCGCTGCCATATTCTCGGTTCCCAGCAGGTACATGGCACACAAGAGGATGCCCTGGGACAGAGCCCACGACTAGATCTGGACTGCTTCTTGACAGAGGAGGAATGACCCCATGCCTCCCTACTTGTTCAGGTACCACATTGCCACCTGGTTGTTTGACCGAACCAAAACTACCTTTGTTGGTTAGGCAGTCCCAACGCCCATAAAGCGTGCCGGATCACATGGAGCTCCAGGACGTTTATCTGATGATATTCCTTCTGCGAGGACCAACGACCCTGGGTGCAGAGATCCGCAACATGGGTTCCCCAATCCAGGTGGGAGGCATCTGTAGTGAGGATGACTTGAGTATGAGAAACCTGAAAGGGTATTCCTACCTCCAAGTTGGACTGGGTCTCCCACCACGATAAGAACTCTCAAAGTGGTGGGGTGACCGTGATGTGCACCCGAAGGTTCTGGGTCGCCTGACGCCACTAGGACCGCAGAGTCCACTGTGCCATGCGCATGTGCAGCTGAGCAAAGGGCATAACATGGACTGTCACCGTCATGTGGCCCAGCAGATGAAACACTTGTGAGCAGAGGGATCACCCCTGCCAGGGACACCAGAGTCAGTGCCCGGTCCCAGGGCAAAAATGCTCTAGCTTGACCCATGTTGAACCTGGCCCCAATAAAGTCCAGCTGTAAGGATGGAAGCATGTGGGACTTTGGGTAGTTGATCAGAAAACCCAGGCCCTCCAAAACCCGGATGGAGGATTGAAGAGATTGCAGTGCCCCTAGTCCGGTGGCACTTTTGATGAGCCAATCATCCAAGTAGGGGAAAACTTGCACATGCTGCTTTTGAAGAGAAGCAGCCACCACTGCTTGGCACTACGTGACAATGCATGGTGTGGACGCTAGGCCAAAGGGTAGTACGCGATACTGAAAATGCTGGTCTCCCACCACAAATTGGAGGTACTTCCAATGGCTGTGAGAGATTGCAATGTGAGCGTAGGCGTCCTTTAGGTCGAGGGAGAAAAGCCAATCCCCCCCTTCTTAGGAGAGAGATTATGGTGCCCAGTGAAACCATTTTGAACTTTTCCCTTATGAGAAACCTGTTCAAAGCCCTCAGGTCCAGGATAGGATGGAGGCCTCCTGTTTTCTTGGGAATCAGGAAATACCTGGCATAAAACCCACTGCCTCATTGACTTGACAGAACGGGTTCGACAGCTCGAGCTGTTATAAGGGCAGACAGCTCCACTCAAAGTATTTGTTGGTTCACTGAAAACCCCCATGAGGGGCACGGTGGGGATTTCGGGGGAATCCTTCGGAAATTCAGTTGTACCCCTGACGAACGACAGATACCCTGTTTCCCCGAAAATAAGACAGTGTCTTATATTAATTTTTGCTACCAAAGATGCACTAGGCCTTATTTTCAGGGGATGTCTAATACCGTTGAGCTGCTGGCTGCCCCTGCGTCAGCCATGGCTCACCAGTGTGCTGTCAGAGAGAGGTAGGAGTGTGCAGCATTCATGGGAGTCAGCTTGGGCTGACTCTGCTGCTTTTGAACCTCTGCACACTGCTTGGAAGGGGTCCCCCGACTGGTACTGCCACCATCCCCAGATGTCAGTAATCTTGATGCCACTGTCACTGCTGCCGCATGGCTATTGGGGAGACGCCGATTGCTGCTTCTGACACTGAAGCCCATTCTGCTGCCTCCTCTGTGCAGGCCCCGTGGGCTTCCACTTCCTCCATGCTGATCTCGTACATTGTGAGATCCGCATAGAGAAAGTGCTATTCTTGCACATTCCCAAAGATTACATGTGCCAATCACTAAAAAGTAATTTATTTATTTTTTTTACCTTTGCTGGCTGATGTTAGTTTTCTAATCGGTTGGTCACAGGCTTTTTTTTTTTCCACCTTCCCTTTCTTATTTTTTTGCCAATTTCTTTTATATTGTCCTTTTTTCTTCCGTATTTCTTTTCTCTCCGTCTTCTTCCCTCAAACACAGTCAGGTTCTCATTCTCACATGCATTTCTCTCTCTCACACACACACAGGCTCTCACTGTCACATGCTGTCTCTCATACAATCATTCATACACAGTCTCTCACTGGCACATGCTGTCTGACGCTCACACACACAGGCTCTCTCTTACTCCCACATGCTGTCTTGCTCAAGCATAGGCTCTCACCGTCACACGCTGTCTCTCTCACACACACAGAGGCTCTCACATGCTGCCTCTGCAAACATTCAGATCCTCACTCCCACACACAATCTCTCAACTCATCTCATACATGCACACACCCTCTACAGACCCTCAGCCTCTCTCTCACCTCTGGGCCTCCTCTTCGCGGGTCGCCGCAGGATGGGCTCTGCAGCTGCCCTGAACTTCTCGGGCCTCTTCCTCTTCTTGGGCCGCTGCGACTTGGGATTCGCAGCAGCCCGCGGCAGCTCCTCTTCTGCACGCACTGATGCTCTTTCTCCTTCCTGCCCATGCGGCTCCGGCAATGTTTACTTCCGGGCCGCACAGGCAGGAAGGAGGAAGAGCATCAACGCGTTTGAACGCGATCTTTTTCTTCGGGCAAGGAGGCTCAGCGGCCGCATGAGCCTCCTTGCGCCCGGGCGCATCGGCTCCCCTAGGGATACCACTGCAGGCCTCTTCTTCGCGGGTCACTGCAGGATGGGCTCTGCAGCGGCCCTGAACTTCTCGGGCCTCTTCCTCTTCTTGGGCCGCTGCGACTTGGGATTCGCAGCAGCCCGTGGCGGCTCCTCTTCTGCACGCGCTGATGCTCTTCTTCCTGCCCACGCGGCTCCGGCAACGTTTACTTCCGGGGCCGCATAGGCAGGAAGGAGAAAGAGCATCAGCGCATTTGAACGCGGGCACAAGGAGGCTCAGCGGCCGCATGAGCCTCCTTGTGCCCGGGGGCATTGGCTCCCCTCGGGATACCACTGCTCGCGTCTGCCCCTAATACTTTGGAAACTTTATTTTAAAAAAAAAAAAAATTTAAAAAAAAATGACGTCACAGGATTGACCGGCCCACCGGGGGAAGCCCAATCCTCCGATAGGTCAATCCGCCCCTGTTTACAAGGGATGCCTTACTTTCGGGGGAGGTCTTATATTTAAGAATTCAGCAAAATCTCTACTAGGTCTTATTTTTGGGGGATGTCTTATTTTCGGGGAAACATGATAGGACCCACTGGTCTGAAGTAGCCAGCGGTATGCAAAAAACTGCAGGTGGCCTCCAACTGGGGGGGTCGTTCTTCACGAGCACAGGTGGCTGGCTTAAACTCCCTCTCAACCAGTCAAAACCCTTTGACAGGGCTCTGCTGTGGGGCTGGCTGTGGTTGAGAGTCGAGGGGCGTACGGCTGCCACATGTGTGTTCTAGGCACAGCACGCTGAGACCTCGCCCTACCCGCTAGAGGATAATGTTTCCTTGGATGGTAAAAGGGACGTCTCGAACTTTGCCTGATGACTTCTTGCCAGAGGACTGAAGGTATGAGGTGCTGGCAAACAAATGCTAGAGGCTTTTGTGATCATTCTTCAGCTGTGCTACTGCTTCCTTGATTTTATCTCCAAAGAGATTTTCACCAGTGCAGGGTAGGTCCGCTATACACTCCTGCATTTCTGGCTGGAGGTCCGAGGCCCGAAGCCAGGCCGTGTGTCGAGCTCCTATGTCTGCAGCAGCCACACTCGTCGCGTTTCAAAAACATCATAAGTGGACCAGACCTCATATTTGTCATACTCCAAATCTTGCTGAATCACTTTCAGGAAGTACTCCTCAAACTGTTGCGGCAGGCGTTCCACCAGAACTTGAACCTGTTTCCAGAGGTTTTGGAGTATTGGCTCATATACAGCTGGTAATACGCAATCTGGGCTGCCAGCATGGACCTTTGGAAGACTTTCCTTCCTAGAGCATCCAGGGCCCTATGATCGCGACCTGGAGGAGCAGAAGCATGGGTCCATGTCCTTTTTCGTCTTTTTTAGGGTGGATTCCACCACCACTGGAAATTGATGGCACTCAAACCCCGTGGTGGGTTGCACCAAATAAACTGCATTGTGCTTTTGGTTAACTAGAGGAACTGAAATGGGGTGCTCCCACAGCCGGACAAACAGATCCTTAAATATGTCGTGTACTGGCACTGCTACCACCTCTCCTTGAGGGCATCCACAAATTGGAGGACCTCCAGCATTTCATGTCTAGATTCCTGTCAGTCAAGAGCTGGAATGGCACAGATTCTGCCATAGTCCGTACAAAGCCAAAAAAACATCCTTCAAAAATTGGAAGAAGGATCCATCTGAAGAAAATAGGATAAAACATAAGCATTGTCAAGGTAAGTGTAAAACATTGATAAGGCGAAGAGAGAATTTGAAATGAAGTTGGCCATAGAGGCAAAAACTCATAATAAAAACTTTTTAAAATATATCCAAAGCAAGAAACCTGTGAGGGAGTCGGTTGGCCCATTAGATGACAGAGGGGTTAAAGGGGCTCTTAGGGAAGATAAGGCCATTGCAGAAAGACTAAATTAATTCTTTGCCTCCATGTTTACTAATGAGGATGTTGGGGAGATACCAGTTCCAGAGATGGTTTTCAGAGGTGATGACTCAGACGAACTGAACAAAATCACTGTGAACCTGGAAGATGTAGTAGGCCAGATTGACAAACTAAAGAGTAGCAAATCACCTGGACCGGATGGTATGCATCCTAGGGTTCTGAAGAAACTCAAAAATGAAATTTCTGATCTATTAGTTAAAATTTGTAACCTATCATTAAAATCATCCATTGTACCTGAAGACTGGAGGGTGGCCAATGTAACCCCCCAATATTTAAAAAAGGCTCCAGGGGCGATCCGGGTAACTATAGACCAGTGAGCCTGACTTCAGTGCCTGGAAAAATAGTGGAAACTATTCTCAAGATCAAAATCGTAGAGCATATAGAAAGACATGATTTAATGGGACACAGTCAAAATGGATTTACCCAAGGGAAGTCTTGCCTAACAAATCTGCTTCATTTTTTTGAAGGGGTTAATAAACATGTGGATAAAGGTGAACCGGTAGATGTAGTGTATTTGGATTTTCAGAAGGCGTTTGACAAAGTCCCTCATGAGAGGCTTCTACGAAAACTAAAAAGTCATGGGATAGGAGGCGATGTCCTTTCGTGGATTACAAACTGGTTAAAAGACAGGAAACAGAGAGTAGGATTAAATGGTCAATTTTCTCAGTGGAAAAGGGTAAACAGTGAAGTGCCTCAGGGATCTGTACTTGGACCGGTGCTTTTCAATATATATATAAATGATCTGGAAAGGAATACGACGAGTGAGGTTATCAAATTTGCGGATGATACAAAATTATTCAGAGTAGTTAAATCACAAGCAGACTGTGATACATTACAGGAGGACCTTGCAAGACTGGAAGATTGGGCATCCCAATGGCAGATGAAATTTAATGTGGACAAGTGCAATGTGTTGCATATAGGGAAAAATAACCCTTGCTGTAGTTACACGATGTTAGGTTCCATATTAGGAGCTACCACCCACGAAAAAGATCTAGGCATCATAGTGGATAATACTTTAAAATCGTCGGCTCAGTGTGCTGCAGCAGTCAAAAAAGCAAATAGAATGTTAGGAATTATTAGGAAGGGAATGGTTAATAGAACGGAAAATGTCATATGCCTCTGTATCGCTCCATGGTGAGACCGCATCTCAAAAAAGATATAGTTGCGATGGAGAAGGTACAGAGAAGGGCAATCACAATGATAAAGGGGATGGAACAGCTCCCCTATGAGGAAAGGCTGAAGAGGATAGGGCTGTTCAGCTTGGAGAAGAGACGGCTGAGTGGGGATATAATAGAGGTCTTGAACGAGTAGATGTGACTTGGTTATTTACACTTTCGAATAATAGAAGGACTAGGGGGCATTCCATGAAGTTAGCAAGTAACACATTTAAGACTAATCGGAGAAAATTCTTTTTCACTCTACGCACAATAAAGCTCTGGAATTTGTTGCCAGAGGAGGTGGTTAGTGTAGCTGGGTTCAAAAAAGGTTTGGATAAGTTCTTGGAGGAGAAGTCCATTAATGGCTATTAATCAATTATACCTAGGGAATAGCCACTGCTACTAATTGCATCAGTAGCATGGGTTCTTCTTAGTGTTTGGGTAATTGCTAGGTTCTTGTGGCCTGGTTTTGGTCTCTGTTGGAAACAGGATGCTGGGCTTGATGGACCCTTGGTCTGACCCAGCATGGCAATTTCTTATGTTCTTATGTATGTTCTTAAGCTGGCAAATGTCAAGTCTTCTGATAGAGATTTTTGCCTTTCCTCCGGAGGTGATGGTTCAGAGAGCAAATCCTATGAGTCCTCCAAAGAGGATGGGGAGAAGCCTCGTCCTCCCAGCCCCATGACTCTGAGGCCGAGACCCCAAAGCACCAGGAGCCCAAAGGGCATGGGCGCTGGCACAGAGGGGTGCACTGGAACCCGAAGCACTGAAGGAATTGGGGGGGCCCAAGGGCACCAAACCCGAAGGACTCGAGAGGGTTCACTGCTAATTGGGGTGCCTTTTGCGGGAGCGGGGCCATTGACCCCGATGGTCTTTCCTCATCAGAGGAATCAGCTATCGGAACAGTATCTGGAGAAGGCCGTTCTGGTGCCCCCTGTTGCATCGAGGGTGCCTGGGGCATCAGGAGAGGCTGTCGGCAGTACACCAAGTAGTAAATCCAGCCACTCTAGCAAAGGTGCAAGCACCGATGGAGAAGACTCCAGTGGCAGCCCCAATAGGACTGGCGGCTCAAAGCCTTGTAGGTGTCGGCTGACTGCCAACCATATATGGTGTTCAACTGCTCCTCGAATGCTAACGAAGACAAGACAGCTTGAGGAGGAGAAAGCAAAACCAGATCCCCATCGGAGCCCCGAAGGGGGATCAATACCCATCACCGGAACCGGTGGGGATTGTCTCGGACTCGACCTCGATGGAGGGTGATGCTTCCTCAGGCTGGGGCTGCTTTGGGGGCAGCATGGACGATGCCGGCGCCTTCCTGAGTTTGGAGCCTTGGGAAGATGATGATCGATGACGGTGCTTTCTTGACTTCTCCTGATGCTTGGTTCGGTCTTTCCCTAGAGCAGAGGGAGATGGCGAGGATTCGGATCTGGAACAAGAAGACCCAGAAAGAGGACGATCCCCCGTGTCCAGTTCTACCTGAGACCCCGGCGGATAAGATAACATGGGAGCCAGGGTTGCTGAGACTTCATAACCTCGGGGTGTTGACACCTCCGATGCCGAAGTCGAGGGTTCAGGCTTTTTAGTGCAGTTTATCCATTTTGTCAAGACACGCACGATGGCCCTTGGAAGTCATCTGGGCACAGAAGGCATACCCCTGCACATTGTGTGATGCCCCCACAAAATATAGACCTCATGGGGGTCTGTGATGGACACAGTCCGGGGACACTAGGGGCATCGGCGAAAACCAGACAACGCCATGGGAAAAAGAATCCAGCGAGTGGTCGATAACCGGCGGCCACCGGGAAGATACACAGTCAGGAATAGACCGCGAACAATGTAAAAGCTTACCATGATGCCTAGTAACTAACCCTAGGTAGAAGAGGGACCTGGTGTGACTAGAAAAAACAGGAACAAAACAGTTTTCCACAAAAAGAGCATGAACTCCATAGCTGCAAGGTGAAAGCTTCGCGTAAAATAGAGAGACGGAAGGGGTCCCCCGCGTGGATTCGTGAACAGTGGCATGCTGGGCATGCTCAGTGTGCCAGCCAAAGTTTCTAGAAACTTTTGACAAAAGTTTTCTGTGCCGGGTTCTATCTGACGATGATACCCATGTGTGAGGACTACCATCCTGCTTGTCCTAGGAGGATGGCATATTTGTATTAACATATCTTTGAATCATAGTATCAGAAACCTTAATTCTCAGAGACAATTTACTAATTAATTTCTCATAACAGTATTTATTCTATTCTACTTTTAATTAAATACGCAAGAGCAAGTTGTGTAGAAGTTAAAAAAAAATTAGTTTATAAAGGAAAATTCATGGCATGTCCATTGTCCATTACGATTGCCCTGTAGAAATGTTAAGATCTTGACCTTATGTTTAACGCCATTAAGAAAGAGTCCAGCTTATCCATCTTCCCCAATGCCCATGTGCCATCTCACCCCTTTCTTTCAGCAGATGCCAATTTATTAGTAAATTTTTCCTTTAAGGAACTATAGCTCAAAACACTTGTTGTTCACAGGCCTTCTCTGTTATAAGTCCAATTATGTAAAACAGTTTGCCTTAAAAATTATAGTTTGTTCAGGATTATCATTGTTACGAAAAAAAATTAAAGGTGATGCTATTCACAGAGGTTTTTCAGAATTAAGTGCAGTCAGTCAATGTTTTAAGAGATTATTGTTATATTTTTATGTTGATGTTTATGTAGTTGTATTGATGGTTTTTTATTATTTAAGTTTCTTTGGAATCTGCCCAAAGCAGTTCTGGATGAGGTAGAAGACAAAATGTTTTAAATAGATACATATATACCATGTTTCCCCGAAAATAAGACAGTGTCTTATATTAATTTTTGCTACCAAAGATGCACTAGGCCTTATTTTCAGGGGATGTCTTATTTTTCCATGAAGAAGAATTCACATATATTGTTGAACAAAAAAATGAACATTTATTATATTCTGAATAGTTGTCTGGTTATGCTGGTTTGTGATGACAACTAACTTTGAATCCTGCAGGGTAAAAAAATCACAGCTGCATGCTCTGGTGTTCTGTGCGACAGGCATGCTCCCAAATAAAAACTTTGCTAGGTCTTACTTTCGGGGGAGGTCTTATATTTAGCAATTCAGCAAAACCTCTACTAGGTCTTATTTTCGGGGGATGTCTTATTTTCGGGGAAACAGGGTACGTACCCCCTTCATTTTATATTTACATAGTATTCAGCTTCAGCCTTTACTGCTTCTGCTGAAGAGTCTGATTTGCTTTGGAACTCTTTGCTTAGAAGAATCTCCAAAATTGCTTTATGAGTGAATTAGCTAGCAAAGTGACAGTTATCCACACAAAGACCAGCAGCCTACCTTCTTCATTGACAGCTGACTAAAAACAGTGTAGTACTTGTGCAAACGCAGTTTCCTGAGCCACTCTAAAATCTCTTGCTGTTCCTGGGTTTGAGGACTCTGAAGACTGGAAGCTATTAGTATGGCAGGTGGTGTGTCCATCTGTGGACGGCAGGGCAGAGAAGAGCTCCCTGAGTGAGAGCAGGGTGAGTGTGCAATCGAAGAAGCAGAATGATGCTGGGTGCTGCTCTGGGAAGACTGAATGCTAGCCACGCCACATATAGGCCTATAAAGACACATCAAACAAAATTGTTAGCTTACATGTCACCCAAAAATATTTTCTATGGATTCAACAGATATTTTTGGTAAAATACCAATACTGTAGACAAAAACAAGGTTTGTGGAGCTTTATGACTGCTACAGAAGTAGAGATGGCTATTTCTGTAAATAGGTACAATAATTACGTGCAACCCCTCTGTCTAATATATAAACATAATAACTATGCCAGAGGTAAGTAGGCAAAAATCCAAAGCCCAATAATTAAATAAATTTATTATATATATTAACTTTGTATAACATGCTGGCTTATGTGAAACATATATGCGTCCTAAAATCTAATACCTTAACATAAATAATGTCTCATTCATACTGCATACATCCATTCATTCAATAAAATCGCAAAACATATACATTGTAAACATCATAACTAATTAACACATGTCCAAAAATACCCCTATTAACGTCAATCTACCCGCTCCATATACACTTAACATATATTTAAATCCTCTCATGACATTAATTAACACATGTCCAAAAATACCCCTATTAACATCAGTCTACCCGCTCCATATACAATTAACATACGTTTAAATCCTCTACTCCGACGAGTTTACTCGTTTCGCCTGTAAATACAGGCTTCCTCAGGGAACCTTTATATTTTGTAAATCAGGGTCACTTTCTTTATAAATTTTCTGCTTTTGATATTTCCTGATCTCTCAGTTCTTCTCCCAATCATGTGTTTAACCCAATGATTTGTAAAGCTCCTTCCATGTATATGTTTCTCATTCAGCCATGCTGTAATATATCAAATTGAAATAACACACCCATAAATATTAATTGATTATCATCGCGATGAGTTTTACATCTCACCAAACAACCAAATATCATATAGTACCCAGGTATCCTCTTACCACTATTGTATACTGATTATTCCCATGAGTATTCCTTATGTGGACCACCGATAACCACTTGGCCGTATTCAAACGAATCTTCACAATGGATGACAAACCTTCATAATAACGCTCGTATTTGTTTGGTGAGATGTAAAACTCATCGCGATGATAATCAATTAATATTTATGGGTGTGTTATTTCAATTTGATATATTACAGCATGGCTGAATGAGAAACATATACATGGAAGGAGCTTTACAAATCATTGGGTTAAACACATGATTGGGAGAAGAACTGAGAGATCAGGAAATATCAAAAGCAGAAAATTTATAAAGAAAGTGACCCTGATTTACAAAATATAAAGGTTCCCTGAGGAAGCCTGTATTTACAGGCGAAACGAGTAAACTCGTCGGAGTAGAGGATTTAAACATATGTTAATTGTATATGGAGCGGGTAGACTGATGTTAATAGGGGTATTTTTGGACATGTGTTAATTAATGTCATGAGAGGATTTAAATATATGTTAAGTGTATATGGAGCGGGTAGATTGACGTTAATAGGGGTATTTTTGGACATGTGTTAATTAATGTTATGATGTTTACAATGTATATGTTTTGCGATTTTATTGAATGAATGGATGTATGCAGTATGAATGAGACATTATTTATGTTAAGGTATTAGATTTTAGGACGCATATATGTTTCACATAAGCCAGCATGTTATACAAAGTTAATATATATAATAAATTTATTTAATTATTGGGCTTTGGATTTTTGCCTACTTACCTCTGGCATAGTTATTATATTTCTGTAAATAAGCATGATTCAATGCCAACCAGTATTTTCTGCTGCAATTCAAAGCTTTGATTATTAATTCGATTTTTAATCAATTTAAATTGTCGGTACTAGAAACTGAAATCCTCCATTAATTCACAGACTTTGTGTTAGAATCATTTTATGATTACTTTGTTGCAGCAGAGTCTCAGACTGAATGCAGTACTGGGATGATATTCTGAGGAAAGCAGAAAACAGAAGGATCTCATCAAGTTAATTTTAAATGAATTTATTTTGGGAATCGGTGGTTTCAATGGTCTGTTATCAACCTTTTTAGTGAAAAGAATGGTATAGCAGCTGAGAATTATCTTAGAAGAAGAAACTCAAAGAAAAATTCTACTAAAATGACAAAATAATAAAAGGAATCTTGTAGACAATATAGTTACTGTATTAATTTTACAAGGTTATCAGGAAACAGGACTTTTTTGTGGCCTGGAAATTTTGTTTTGCTCTTGGGCTTCCTACCTCAACTAGAATTGATCCCTGACTGGTGCTGCAGTGCCATAAACCTTCATTTTCAAGAATCTAGGGTTATTCTCCTTTTTGTTAACTTGAAGGAAGTTCTTATTAAGTTCAATAATAACAGAACACTAACATTTGTATAAATTAACACGAGTAAAAGACAATATGTTATTTTCCAAAATTTCTCCCTCATTTTTAACTTCCCATTTAGCTAGCTCAAAAGCACTATAGGAATAATCCTTCAGACAGGGCCACACACTGCAGCTCCCTCCAGAATCCAGTACATAAGACATCTCTATAGTCTGATCCATAATTGTTAGTACTATGTAATGCCTGGGACTCCCCTCCCTTCCTGGGACTGTAAAAGAAAAGTGACTTAAAACTTATAGGAAAATTGGTTCTTACCTGCTAATTTCCGTTCCTGTAGTACCACGGATCAGTCCAGACAGCGGGTTGTGTCCCCTATCCAGCAGATGGAACCAGAGAAAAACAACTGAAAGGCATACCAAATATGGACATAGCTCACCCTGCGCTCCTCAGTATAAACATTAACAAAGCAGAAAAAAACGAATAAGGTCAAGCAAGGAACAATTCAACAGTAATAATATAACACCAATTTGGAACTGTTAGGACCTGGAGCGTGGACCCTTGTTCTGAGGTAGAGTCTGTGCTGCTGCGAAGGAGGAAAACCCTCGTCTGTCTCTACCGTCAGATGGCGAGGCCTGTTGAAGACGTAGAGCGACCTTCTCCCTGGAAGCACGTGATCCCCCTAGGAGGAGCCCGTAAGGACACAGCCGCTGGGACTTAGGCGACTCCCTGAAGACTGAAGATGGTCTGGATGCAGGCGCCTCCTGCAGGTCGTGGGTTCCAGACGGCTGGCGCCTCCAGCAGGTCGTAGGTAGTCTCTATAGAGAAGTTGAAGCAAATCCAAAAGCCAGTCCAGGGGTCGGTGTTCAGAGAGCAGTCCTCAGCCAAACCAGAGATCGGAGTCCAAAGCGCGGTCCAAAGCCAAACCAGAGGTCGTAGTCCAAAGCGCGGTCCTAAGCCAGTCCAGGGGTCGGTGTCCAGAGAGCGATCCAAAGCCAAACCAGAGGTCGGAGTCCAAAGCGTGGTCCAAAGCCAGTCCAGGGGTCGGTGTCCAGAAGAATCAATCCAGCAAGGAGGGTAAAGCAGAAGCAGGACGAAAAACCAGGATACCAGGAACTCAGGAACCAAGCGAAGACCTCAATACCAAGGCAAGGACTGAATGCTCAGCCCTTGCCTTAAGTACAGGAAACCGGGGGAGGAGCTTCAGGGGGAGCCATGACACTTCCTGTCATGGCTCCTTTAAGAATTCTCTTCAGCCACGTGCGTGGCCCTAAGGGGCAGAGGAGGAGGAGCCAGATCGCCGTGGAGCCACGCTGCCGATAGCAATGGCAGCGGCCAAGAGGGAGAGAAGAGGAAGGCTGCCCGCGTCTGCAGGCAGCCTCGACCACGCCGGCGATCTGGGTGAGTTTAACTCCACTGCGGCCGTCGGCCATGACACCTGGTCCCGGTTGCGGTCTGCCGTGGCTGACGCCGCTAACAGTACCCCCTCCTTTAGGCCTCCCCCTAGAAAGTTTGGGTTTACCAGGGTATTTTGAATGAAAGTCTGTGAGCAACGATTTATCCAGTATATTCTTAGCAGGCTCCCAAAAATTCTCCTCCGGTCCAAATCCTTCCCATGATAGAAGATACTCCCATGTTTTGCCTCTTTTCCGAACGTCCAGCACTTCGTCTACCCTGTAAATGGTTTCATCCTCAGCCCGAAGTTGTGGTACATCGGGAGGTTTCCGGGAAGGCCAAGTGAGGACCACGGGCTTCAAGAGGGACACATGGAAGGAATTATGGATTTGCAACGTTGCTGGTAGTCAAAGCTGATAGGACACAGGCCCCAGTTGTCGAAGCACCGGAAAGGGCCCAATGTAATGAGGAGCCAATCGCATGGAGGGAACTCGCAGGCGGATGTGCCGGGTGCTTAACCACACTTTCTCACCCAGACGGAATTGGGGTCCAGGCTGACGCCGCTTATCAGCAAAGGTCTTTGCAGAGAGGGCCGCCTTTCGAAGCATCTGTTGGGTATGCATCCAGAGCCGCTTTAATTGAGCTGCCGTGAGCTGAGCTGCCGGAGATGGGACCATTAACGGCAAAGGTAATGGAGGTCTGGGTTGTCTGCCAAAAACGATCTAAAAAGGGGAAGCCCCTTAGAAACACAGGCGTGAGAATTGTGGGAAAATTCAGCCCAAGACAGAAGAGTCGCCCAATCATCCTGACGAGAATTGACGTATAATCGTAAAAACTGTTTCAATCCACGATTTATGCGTTCAGCCTGTCCATTGGCTTGCGGGTGAAAGGCGGTGGTAAAGTCCAGAGCAATGTGAAATTTTTTACAGAGATTGCGCCAGTAATGAGCTGTAAACTGAGGGCACCGATCAGAAACAATGTGTAGTGGAAGACCGTGAAATATGAAGATATGGCGCATAAACAGCTGGGCCAAGCAAGGAACAGACGGGAGGGAGGGTAGTGGGATAAAGTGGGCCATTTTTGAAAACCGATTCACTACTACCCATATAATGGTGTTGCCCTCCGAGGGTGGAAGATCCACAATGAAATCTGTGGAGATGTGTGTCCAAGGTTTCGAAGGAGCTGGTAATGGTTGCAACAGTCCTTGTGTTCTTCCCTGTAGGAATCTTATGTTGTGCACAAGTTGGACAGGAGGCCACATAAGCTTGTATGTCCTTGCACATACCCGGCCACCAATAGTGCTGCTGTAGAAGTGCCTGAGTCCGAGCTCGTCCAGGGTGTCCTGCCAGCAGAGAGTCATGTTTATTTATTTATTTAAAAATTTTTCTATACCGTCGTTAAGTTAAATACCATCACAACGGTTTACAGAAGGGCACGATAAAGAGAAATATGGGTGGTGTAGATTACAAATTACTCGTGTGCCATCATACGGTAACAATGTAAAATAATAAACTAGGTGTGTAAATTAAACCTGAATGTTAGGAACAAATTAGGCAGTTTGATTTTAACATTAATATGCTTATGTAGGTTACTAAAAACTTCTAGCTTGATGCATCCTTATCACTCAACTATTTTTCTCCTTTTCTTTATCTTTATAAAATGCTTGTTTAAAAAGCCAAGTTTTCAGATTAGTTTTGAATGTCCCCAAGCTAACACTTTATTACATAGTCTCTTGGGGACCACAGTTTTCCCAGGTGGTACTGTGAAGGTCGCAGCCAAGCTGATGCAGGCTGGGTCAATAATTTGTTGGATGGGCTCTTCCATATCCTCTGCCGAGAAGGATCGAGACAAGGCATCTGCCTTAATATTCTTGCTAGCAGGCCGATAACGTAGTTCAAAATTAAAACGTGTAAAGAACAATGCCCATCGAGCTTGGCGAGGGTTCAGACGTTGGGCCTGTTGAAGGTATACCAAATTTTTATGGTCAGTGTAAACTGTGATACGGTGCTGAGCTCCCTCCAGCCACTGTCACCATTCTTCAAAGGCTAGCTTGATGGCAAGAAGTTCTTTGTCGCCGATGAAGTAATTCCATTCGGCCGACGAGAATTTCCTCGAGTAATAAGAGCAGGGATGAGATGTTCCCGCAGTGTCGTTCTGGCTTAGGACGGCCCCTACTCCTTCAGCGGAGGCATCCACTTCAACTACAAACGGGCATCTAGGATCCGGATGCCGCAAACATGGTTTCTTGAGAAACGAGTTCTTGAGCACCCGAAATGCCTCCTCTGCCTCTGGAGGTCAAGCTTTAATATTAGCGCCTTTGCGTGTAAGAGCCGTGAGAGGTGCTGCTAATTTGGAAAAATTTAGAATAAAACTGCGGTAATAGTTAGCAAAACCAAGGAAGCGTTGCAGCGCACGTAATCCGTTGGGCTGAGGCCATTCTTGGATACATTTTAATTTGGACGAGTCCATCTGAAAGCCTTGTTTGGAAATTATATACTCCAAGAATAGTAAGGATTCTTGTTCGAAAATGCATTTTTCGAGCTTGGCATAGAGATGATTTTCTCTTAAACGTTGTAACACTAGGATGACATGTTGTCTATGCATCTGTAAATTTTGAGAGAAAATCAAAATGTCATCTAGATAGACTACAACACATACATATAGCAGATCTCTGATTATCTCATTAATGAAATGTTGGAATACCGCCGGAGCGTTAGTTAACCCAAAGGGCATGACCAAATATTCATAGTGTCCATCCCTGGTGTTAAATGCCGTCTTCCACTCATCCCCTTCTTGAATCTTGACGAGATTGTACGCTCCTTGAAGGTCTAATTTTGAGAAAATCTTGGCTCCTTGTAAACGGTCAAAGAGTTCCGCTATGAGTGGTAACGGATACCGGTCCTTGATAGTAATGGCATTAAGCCCATGGAAGTCAATGCATGGACGCATAACAAAAAAGAAACCAGCCCCAGCTGGAGATTTAGAGCGTCTAATGAAACCTTTCTGTAGGTTGTCCCGAATATATTCCGACATAGCTCGGGTCTCCAGGGCGGACAATGGATAAACCCTACCCCGAGGTGGGGTGGTGCCAGGAATCAGATTGATGCTACAATCGTACTCACGATGTGGAGGCAAAATGTCCGCAGCTTTTTTGGAGAAGACGTCTGAAAATTGCTGGTACTGTGAAGGCAGACCCTCCAGCCTCGAAGTACAGATCTACAAGATGGGTTGGATCCGGAGGTACGGGACCCCTGACAATTCGATCCCCAGCTGATTAGTTTCAAAGATATCCAGTCGAACTGTGGGTTGTGTTGCTGTAACCATGGAATGCCAAGGACTATAGGGTGGATAGCTCTCTGAATGACATAGAAAGAGATGCTTTCAGAGTGGTTCGGAGAAATGTGGCATTCCATCAGAACAGTGTGATGAGTTATCCTCCCCGGCAGGGGATCTCCATGAATGGAAGAGATAATCAACGGCTACGGACATAAGCACGTGAGAATGTGCAATTGCTTTACCACATCCTGTAGAATAAAATTTCCAGCAGCTCAAGAATCTACTAAGGCTAGTGTGGAGAATCGATGTTCTTCAAACCCCAGGGTAACATGCAGAGTTAATGGGGGAGCCGGAGAGGTGATGCCTAGGGTTACTCCCCCGATGGAGCCTAGGCTTTGGAGTTTCCCGGACATGTTGGACAACGGGCAATAAGATGACCCGCCTCTCCGCAGTAGAGGCAAAGACCTGCTTTGTGGCGTCTTAGTCTTTCTTCTGGAGAAAGTGGACCCCGACCCAACTGCTTCAGTAGCTCCTTCAGGCTTAGGGGCGGTTTGGGATACCGGAACCGGATGAGGGGAAGCGGCACCTGTTATGTGCTTCCTTGGACTTGATCCTTCCTGTGCTCTCTCCTGTAGCCGTCGATCGATTTGAGTTACTAACTCTATGATAGCGTCCAAAGATTGAGGTAACTCTCGGGCTGCCATTTCGTCTTTTATTCTGGGTGACAGGCCCTCTAAAAATAAGAAAACACAGAGGTAGGCGATCTATGATACCGGCAGGTAAACACAAAAAAATAGATGCCTGGATCTTTTCCAACACTTTATTGATGCAGAGACGTGTCAAATAAAAACGCCCGACTCAGGCTGAGTTTCGCAGCTTTACAGCCGCTGCCTCAGGGGCTACAAATAGAGTAAACAATCATAAATCAATAAATATTGTTATTAAGATCTCATAAATATTTAAAAAGAATTTTATATAAATGAATAAATATCCTTTATAAACATTATAAAGATCTAAAATCAAAAATATAAAATCACAATACTAAAACAAAAACTTTTTTTTTTTTAAATGAATAAATAAAAGGTGACAGATACATAGGAGGCATACTTAAACAATTAAAACCAAATGTCATTTACCTCCACTCTTCTAATCAGTTAGCTGTTTCATCCAATCAATTAGTATGCCAGCAGTACAAGATCAACTAGAAAAAATATCAACCATTATTGATAAATCTATACATCATATTGAAATTGAATATAAGCATGTGGTGTATCAATTTTTTATATATTGATTTTATCATATGTGTGTGGCTAAAATATTTTTGTGGCTAAAATGTTTATATAAATTGGTTTGTGATTAGATGGCTCATACTCATATTAATGCTTGAGGGAATTCTCTATTATATCTAGAATTATTCAAGCACAATACTTAAAACTATCAAATAGGGTAATTAAATAACAATAAATGACAGAATGGGATTTTATTTAACAAGCTGTACCAGTGAAGCACGGACTAAGAATTATCACTACTATAATCTTTAATTTGTACATAATTCTAGGCCGCACCTCATATTTATTCAATATTTCTTATTAAGAGGTAGTGCCTTATATATGATGATAAAAAACAATCCAGCAAAACAGATCACTATCAAACAATGTAATTTAATAAAAATGAATAAAAGAATAGAATTTTATTTAACAAACTATACCAGTGAATCTCGGACTAAAAATCATTACTACTATTTAATCTTTGATTTGAACATGATTATTTCTAAATCGCACCTCTCAATTAATCAATATTTCTTTTTTGAAAATATTTCTTTTTTTTAAATTATTCTTTGTGCACGATGGTAAAAAACAATCCAGCATAACAAATCGCTATTTCATATTCTATCTATTTTTAGCCGCGTCTAATCAGCCATTTATTGGAATATTAAATTTTTACACCAAAACTATCATCAAGGGCTTAAAAACTGTAACTGATACCGAAATAAATTTTAGTTAATGGACTAAAGTGAGCATGGTATGTGCTATGCTGTCAGGGATCTCAAAGAGATCACACATATTAACTTTTAATTACGGCAGGAGTTGCTTAATGAACAAATGCTCATACAGTAAAAAATATTTAAATATCTTTAACTTTGATATTTCATGGCACTTCACAACTATTCAGTAGGTATAAAAAGGGGGATTTTCTGTTCGATTTTACCTTGTACACGAAAATTCCAAATGCAATGCAGCATAGCATACCACCGTCTCCGCTTCTATCCGATTCAAACTGTGTCTGTTCAGCCATTTTTAAACGCTAGATTTGGCGCCAAAAATATCAACAAAACCTTTATATATTATTACTAATACTAAAATTATAATTCTTAGTTGATAAACCAAGTCTATTAAAGAGTTAGATGTAAAAGGTATTAAAAAACTGATCTTAAAAAATATATCGTATGCTGTCAATCAGAAAAAAGGGGGCGTGGTATATTCTCTATTCTCAGCGATCTCAAACAAATCTTGTAATGGCTTTTAGTTTTAAGTTGACAAGTCGATTGTGATTAAATCAGCGGACAAAGGAGGTTCTATAGTTATTATGGATACTGAGAACTACATCAAAGAAGTAGAACGTCAACTTTCTGACCAAACGTTTTATACGAAACTCGATAAGAATCCAACGAATATGATTAAAGGTGAAATAGATGCTATGCTCAAGATAGCTAGTGATAGAGGTTTCCTTACAAGTAAAGAAATAAGTTTTTTAAAGGTTGACAATCCGATTATGCCGACGATCTACTATTGCCCAAGGTACATAAGTCCTTAACAAATCCCCCTGGCAGACCGATAGTCTCAGCTATAGGATCTTTATTAGAACCAATTTCTTCATTCCTTGACATCTTCCTCAAGAATCGAGTTTCCGAAGCACCCAGTTACATCCGTGACTCTTCAGATTTCATTCTTACATTAGAATCTTTAAATATTTCAAATGAATTCAATGGAGACACAATTATGGTGACACTAGATATTGAGTCATTGTACACAAACATACCTCAACCTGCAGCATTGGAAATTTTGACACAGTTCTTTCAGACACGCACAATACATAAAAGAATTCCAACTGAATTCTTGATTGACTTAGCTACAATAGCAATGACGAAAAATTTCTTTAGTTTTGAAAAAAAGATCTATCAACAAATTAAGGGAGTCGCGATGGGGTCCAAAATGGCCCCTTCAGTTGCAAACCTATATGTTGCTCAGTTTGAAAAAGATCATTTAGAAATACATGAATTTACAAGCAATATAGTTTTATGGAAGAGATTCATTGATGATATCTTTTTATTGTGGAAAGGCAGTTTAGATAGATTAAATGAATTTTTTAATTGGTTAAATTTACTAGATCTTAATTTGAAATTCACAATGAGTTACAGTTTTTCATCAATTTCATTTTTAGACAACCAGATTACTTTAGCTGACGGTAAATTTATTACTGATATATTCAGGAAACCAACTGACACGAACAAATTGTTGCATTATACGAGCAGCCATAGTAGATCGTTGCTTAGAAATCTTCCCTATTCACAGTTTCTTAGACTAAGAAGACTTTGCACAACAGAAGAAATTTTTGATAAAAGATCTATACAAATGAAAGAGAGATTTCTAGAGAAAGATTACCCTATACATCATGTTCAGAATGGTTTAAATAAGGCAAAGAGACAAGACAGACATATTTTATTAAAAGGAAACAATAAAATTGATAAAGCCAATGATTCTCTAGTATGCCCTATTACTTTCACGCATCTGTCACATCAGATTAGCACTGTCATGAAGAAATTCTGGCCAATAGTACAAGTAATACCAGTCTTTAAAAATAAGAAACTCATGATAGCTAATAAAAAAGATAAGAATTTAAGGGATATAGGGCCTTATTTTCCAATATCGCATTGGTAACGCATTAGGGGGCGTTACCAATGCAAATGAGGCTTCTTTCGTGCAGTGGGGAAACATCGTGTGCGGCGATGTTTTCGCCATTCGCGAACACATTAGCACCGCACGCGATGTTTTCCCACTGCACGATGATTCTTTCAGTGTTTTATCGCGGTGCACGATATTTGCCGGTTTCATTTATCGCGGTGCACAATATTTGCCACTTTTTGGAGATAGTTCCAGACAGTCTCAGTCTCTCAGTCTCTCTCTCTCTCAGTCTCAGTCTCTCTCAGTCTCAGTCTCTCTCTCTCAGTCTCAGTCTCTCTCTCTCTCTGTTAACGCGATTCGCGAATTTATCGCACGCGGTAAAGTGCTTTGAAAATGAGGCCCATACTGGCTCCTTCTGCTTTACCTAGGAATACAATCAAAGATAAAAGACCACCTCGTCATCGCCCATGTGGTAATTGTATAGTATGCAAAGTCAATATGAAAACTAGTTCTTTACAAATACCAGGACGAAACAAAGAATTCAAACTTTATTCTTTTACGAACTGTAAAAGCAAAGGAGTAGTTTACGCAGACATCTGCCCATGTAACAAATTATAAATTGGTAAAACTATTAGGCAGTTTAACACACGCATTTTAGAACATAAGAGTAGTATTAAAAGAAGTGTCAGTTCTAAACCTCTAGTTGATCACTCTCTTGAATATGATCATAAATTCGAAGAATATAAATTTTGTGTGATTCAGCAACCAAGTTTAAATTGGAGAGGTGGTGATCTGGATAAACTATTATTGCAAATAGAACAGAAATACATTTATGAATTTAATACCATGACACCACAAGGTTTAAATATGGAAACTGATTTAACTGTATTTTTGTAAACATTTTTCCTGTGTCATCTGAAATATTTTTTGTCTGTTGGTTACATACAATATCTGATCTATAATTGTTGCTTGGAAACAACCATTGTTGTCAAGTTTTTATTAACATGGTATAATCATGTGGTGTTTTTAATATATAGAAATATGAAGTGGTTTGTAGTTTTTTATTAATTTATTCAATATTTTTTATGTCTTTATTTTTTAGAGGCTTCAGTATTCCATTTTTTAGTGGCTCCATTATTCCATTTGAGTTCTTTCATTATGCCTTTAATATATATTTTTTCTATTTTAGATATGGAACATATATCGCACCTATGAATTTTTTGGTTTCATTTAAGTCACACTAGTTATAGATATAATTATTTTTAATAGTTTGGCTTTACATATTTATATTAATATTTATTATTTTAGTTGTATTTATAGCTATTTATTTATACACTAGATACTGTTTGAATAAGATGAAAGCAGAGGAAAATGATTTTCTTTTTGATATCTTGGGTATGCACTCCCGTGCACAATAGCAGACAATATAATTTTTATAATGGATTATTAAGTTTTTTAGATTACCAAAAATGATCAAATCGTGCTTTGAATCTCCACTGAGTTAGTTTTTTATGTAGACAAGATTCGAAACTAAAAGCCATCACAAGATTTGTTTGAAATCGCCGAGAATAGAGAATATACCACGCCCCCTTTTTTCTGATTGACAGCATACGATATATTTTTTAAGATCAGTTTTTTAATACCTTTTACATCTAACTCTTTAATAGACTTGGTTTATCAACTAAGAATTATAATTTTAGTATTAGTAATAATATATAAAGGTTTTGTTGATATTTTTGGCGCCCAATCTAGCATTTAAAAATGGCTGAACAGACGCGGTTTGAATCGGATAGAAGCGGAGACGGTGGTATGCTATGCTGCATTGCATTTGGAATTTTCGTGTACAAGGTAAAATCGAACAGAAAATCCCCCTTTTTATACCTACTGAATAGTTGTGAAGTGCCATGAAATATCAAAGTTAAAGATATTTAAACATTTTTTACTGTATGAGCATTTGTTCATTAAGCAACTCCTGCCGTAATTAAAAGTTAATGTGTGTGATCTCTTTGAGATCCCTGACAGCATAGCACATACCACGCTCACTTTAGTCCATTAACTAAAATTTATTTCGGTATCAGTTACAGTTTTTAAGCCCTTGATGATAGTTTTGGTGTAAAAATTTAATATTCCAATAAATGGATGATTAGACGCGGCTAAAAATAGATAGAATATGAAACAGCGATTTGTTATGCTGGATTGTTTTTCCCATCGTGCACAAAGAATAATTAAAAAAAAAAGAAATATTTTCAAAAAAGAAATATTGATTAATTGAGAGGTGCGATTTAGAAATAATCATGTTCAAATTAAAGATTAAATAGTAGTAATGATTTTTAGTCCGAGATTCACTGGTATAGTTTGTTAAATAAAATTCTATTCTTTTATTCATTTTTATTAAATTACATTGTTTGATAGTGATCTGTTTTGCTGGATTGTTTTTTATCATCATATATAAGGCACTACCTCTTAATAAGAAATATTGAATAAATATGAGGTGCGGCTTAGAAAGAATTATGTACAAATTAAAGATTATAGTAGTGATAATTCTTAGTCCGTGCTTCACTGGTACAGCTTGTTAAATAAAATCCCATTCTGTCATTTATTGTTATTTAATTACCCTGTTTGATAGTTTTAAGATTAAGTATTGTGCTTGAATAATTCTAGATATAATAGAGAATTCCCTCAAGCATTAATATGAGTATGAGCCATCTAATCACAAACCAATTTATATAAACATTTTAGCCACAAAAATATTTTAGCCACACACATATGATAAAATCAATATATAAAAAATTGATACACCACATGCTTATATTCAATTTCAATATGATGTATAGATTTATCAATAATGGTTGATATTTTTTCTAGTTGATCTTCTACTGCTGGCATACTAAATGATTGGATGAAACAGCTAACTGATTAGAAGAGTGGAGGTAAACGACATTTGGTTTTAATTGTTTAAGTATGCCTCCTATGTATCTGTCACCTTTTATTTATTAATTAAAAAAAAAGTTCTTGTTTTAGTATTGTGATTTTATATTTTTTATTTTAGATCTTTATAATGTTTATAAAGGATATTTATTCATTTATATAAAATTCTTTTTAAATATTTATGAGATCTTAATAACAATATTTATTGATTTATGATTGTTTACTCTATTTGTAGCCCCTGAGGCAGCGGCTGTAAAGCTGCGAAACTCGGCCTGAGTCAGGCGTTTTTATTTGACACGTCTCTACATTAATAAAGTGTTGGAAAAGATCCAGGCATCTATTTTTTTGTGTTTACCTCTAAAAATAAGGACTGGAGACAGTTCTCCTCCCAATGGAGTTCGGATGCCAGGGTCCTGAATTCGATGGTATAATCTGCCAACGGTCTTCCCTCCCTGCCGAAGTTGTAGAAGTTTGGAGCCAGCGACTACTTGTCTCCCTGGATCGTCGAACACGGCTTGAAATAGTTCTAGGAATTTAGATAAATCTTGTAAGACTGGATCTGACTGTCGCCAGAACGGAGAAGCCCAGGTAAGAGCCTTACCCTCCAATAATGACAGGATATATGTCTTTTTGGTGAGATCATCTGGGAACAGGGAAGCTTGCAGATGGAAATGCATACTGCACTGGTCGAGAAATCCTTGACATGAACGAGAATCTCCAGCGTAGCGTGGAGGAGTAGGTAGTGGAATCACAGTCCGGGTATTACTCTGTACCACCGGAGGTATAGGTGGTGGAACAGCCTGAGCTGCAGCCTTAGAATCCATACGGGCGTTAAGTCTTTCTAAGGATGCAGCCATGGATTCTAAGATACGTTGTTGCTCCATGACCTTCTGGGCTAATCCAGGAATAGCCTGCCGGGCTGAGGCCTCTGCCGGGTCCATGGCCTTGTTATTCTGTTAGGACCTGGAGCGTGGACCCTTGTTCTGAGGTAGAGTCTGTGCTGCTGCAAAGGAGGAAAACCCTCGTCGGTCTCTACCGTCAGATGGCGAGGCCTGTTGAAGACGTAGAGCGACCTTCACCCTGGAAGCATGTGATCCCCCCAGGAGGAGCCCGTAGGGACACGGCCGCTGGGACTTAGGCGACTCCCTGAAGACTGAAGATGGTCTGGATGCAGGCGCCTCCTGCAGGTCGTGGGTTCCAGACGGCTGGCGCCTCCAGCAGGTCGTAGGTAATCTCTATAGAGAAGTTGAAGCAAATCCAAAAGCCAGTCCAGGGGTCGGTGTCCAGAGAGCGGTCCACAGCCAAACCAGAGATCAGAGTCCAAAGCGCGGTCCAAAGCCAAACCAGAGGTCGTAGTCCAAAGCGCGGTCCTAAGCCAGTCCAGAGAGCGAACCAAAGCCAAACCAGAGGTCGGAGTCCAAAGCGTGGTCCAAAGCCAGTCCAGGGGTCGGTGTCCAGAAGAATCAATCCAGCAAGGAGGGTAAAGCAGAAGCGGGACGAAGAACCAGGATACCAGGAACTCAGGAACCAAGCAAAGACCTCAATACCAAGGCAAGGACTGAATTGCCTTAAGTACAGGAAACCGGGGGAGGAGCTTCAGGGGGAGCCATGACACTTCCTGTCATGGCTCCTTTAAGAATTCTCTTCAGCCGCGCGCGCGGCCCTAAGAGGCAGAGGAGGAGGAGCCAGATCGCCGCGGAGCCACGCTGCTGACAGCGACGGCAGCGGCCAAGAGGGAGAGAAGAGGAAGGCTGCCCGCGTCTGCAGGCAGCCTCAACCACGCCGGCAATCCGGGTGAGTTTAACTCCACTGCGGCCGTCGGCCTTGCCTCAATTGCGGCCGACCGCGGCTGGCGGCCATGACACCTGGTCCCGGTTGCGGTCTGCCGCGGCCGACGCCGCTAACAGGAACAGAGCTATACATAGCTCTTAACAATTGTGGAAGTAACATCCGGTGCCTTATGAATCCTTTAATTAATACTTCTGTCGGATAAAAAAGGCATTTACCAGCGCTGCAAAAGGAAAAAGACTACGAGTGGATTGAAAAAGTAGAACGGAAGGGAGTCTGGACTGATCCGTGGTTCTACAGGAACGAAAATTATCAGGCAAGAACCAATTTTCCTTTCCCTGTACGTACCCGGATCAGTTTAGACAGCGGGATGTACCAAAGCTTCTCTACTCACCATAATACACAAAAACATAAACAATGAAAAAGAATGCTTAAACACTATGTTCCAAAAGCATTTATCACAGCGCAACACCAGATCTACCAATAAAGCTCTGCTCACCATACCATCAGTATCAACAGCTAACCTTACCGCAACTAGAGATAGAGCGGCCTCCATAGCAGGTCCTTGCCTCTGGAACTCCCTACCAGAAATGTTCAGGCTATAACACGACTCGAAATTATTCAAAAAACAACTTAAAATGTTCTTATTTAAACAAACTTACAAAGACGGCATCAGTTAACACCACCACCTTCCAATATTAACACCATCGCAAGAAACCATCGCAGTGTAATTACCCAGACGACTAAATTTGACTCTTACTTCAGTAGAACTAAATTACCTAATCTGCCAATAAAATTAATCTTGCAACAAACCCCCCCCTTCAAATTTAAATATACCGAATCCACCCGTGAAAAATGATATTCATCTATGTCAATTATAATAAATTGAAATGCCTATCTAATAGATCTGCTCAACCATGAAGTAACCCTGCTCAACTATGAAGTAACTAGTGGACATGTTTAACTGTTAGACAACAGACGTAATAGAACAGACACGATACAATTTGTATAAAGTTGCTTTTATTTTTCTATCTATTTATTTTGTTGCTGTCTTCAGTTAATTTATGCATTATTGTTGCTGTTTGTGTTACGAAAATCACTTTACCTAACAACCCTTTCATAATAACGAATTATTATGAAATTCTTAGTTATTTCATTGTTGCTCTAACATGCATTACATTGTAATAAGTTGTTTTATCTGTAAACCGGAGTGAAGGCGTGTTCCAAACTTCAGTATATAAAAACACATTAAAAAAAAAAAATAATAATAATTAGGGTGGGACCAAGACAGTCCCGCTCGGAGTACCTGTCTGCCGAAGGAACCAAAAATAGGTGCCTAAACGTCGAGACGATAATGCCGAGCAAACATATGTAAAGATTTCCAAGTGGCTGCTCTGCAAATTTCCTGCAGGGAAACCAGCTGGCTTTCCCCCCAAGAAGTAGCTTACGAGCGCAACGAATGGGCCTTTAGACCCTCCGGAACCGGCCGGCCCCAGCAGAGATACGCAGACGCAATAGCTTCCTTTAGCCAGCGAGCTATAGTAGCTTTAGAGGCCTTCTGCCCCATAAGAGGGCCGCTCCATAAAACAAAGAGATGATCAGAAACTCTGAAATAATTAGTGACCTGAAAGTAGTGCAAGAGAACTCACTTAACATCCAAATGGCGTAAATCACCACTAGCCGAGCTAGCAATATCCTCCTGAGAAAAGGCAGGGAGCTCCACTGACTGAATGACATGAAAGGAGGAGACTACCTTTGGCAGGAAGGAGGAAACAGTCTTTAAAGAGACCCTTGAATCCGAGAACCTCAAGAAAGGCTCTCTACAGGATAAAGCTTGCAGATCAGATACCCTCCGGGCCGAACAAATAGCCACCAGGAACACTGTCTTAAGCGTGAGATCCTAGAGTGTGGACAGATGCAGAGATTCAAAAGGCGCCTCGCAGAGAACCTGAAGGACCAGGTTAAGACTCCAAGACGGGCAGGTAGGCCGGAACAGGTGGATTCAAATGCTTAGCCCCCTTAAGAAAACGCACCACATCCGGATGGGCTGCCACTGCGTAACCATCTAAACTCCCCAAAAGAGAGCCAAGAGCTGAGACTTGAACACGCAAGGAGTTGAAAGACAAGCTCTTGGAGAAACCATTCTGGAGAAAGGAGAGAACTAGAGAGACCAAGGCCCTGCGCGTCGAAACCCCAAGTTCCGCACACATGTTATCAAACAATCTCCAAACCCGAACATACGCCAGCGATGTAGAGGTTTTACGAGCCCGCAACAGCGTGGAGATGACTTCCTCCTTAAAGCCTCTCTTTCTTAGATGCCTCCGTTCATAAGCCAGGCCGCTAGACAAAAGCGGTCCACCTGCTCAAAAAATACGGGACCTTGTCGGAGGAGAGTCGAAGAGAGCCATCTGAAGTGAGATTCACGAGGTCCGTGAACCACGGTCTGCGGGGCCACTCTGGCGCGATGAGAATTACCGGCCCGTTGCGAACCTCTATCCTTCATAGTACCTTTCCCACCAGAGGCCATGGGGGAAATACATAGAGGAAGGTATCGCTGGGCCAGGGCAGGACCAGAGCATCCACGCCCTCTGAGCTGTGTTCCCTTCTGCGACTGAAGAACCTGGGAGTTTTTGCGTTTCTCAAGGTGGCCATCAAGTCCAGGTGGGGAACCCCCCACTTGTGTACGACTAGGTCCATCGCCTCTTCTGACAATTCCCACTCTCCGGGGTCAAGATACTGACAACTGAGGAAGTCGGCCTGAACATTCTCCTTTCCCGCAATGTGTGAGGCCGCCAGGCGTTCCAAGTGACGCTCCTCCCAATCAAACAGCTTGCTGGCCTCCAGGGCCACAAGGCGACTCCTGGTGTTCCCCTGGCGATTGATATAAGCCACCGTCATTGCATTGTTTGAGAGGACTCTCACCGCCTTGTGGCGAAGCAAGGGAAGGAAGAACTTGAGAGCCAGACGGACCACCCTGGCCTCCAGACAGTTGATGTGCTAATTGGACTGGACTGTGGACCACCGGCCCAGAGTCAATTGAGACTGACACACCGCCCCCCAGTTGGAGAGGCTGGCATCCATCATCACAACCATCCACTGGAGAGACTCCAGGGGCATTCCCTTCGAGAGGTGATCGAGTGAAAGCCACCACTGTATGCTGACGACGGTAGATTCGGAAAGTGGTAGAACTGCCCGAAAATCCTCCGAAACCGGCTTCCAACGGGCAATCAAAGCTTTCTGCAATGGTCGCTTATGCGCAAATGCCCAGGGAACCAAATCTATGGTGGAGGCCATTGAGCCCAGTACTTGAAAGTAACCCCAGGCCATGGGCTGCGAGAGAGATACGAGATGCTGTACCTGATTCATGAGCTTGAGTGCCCTGGCTTTGGGCAGGGAGACCTTGGATTCGCGGGTGTCGAAACAAGCTCCCAGAAATTCCAGAACTTGAGAGGGTTTGAGGTTGCTCTTGGAGCAGTTGACTATCCATCCAAGGGAGGTAAGCAGCGATATGACACGGCTGACTGCCGTCACACAGAGCTCCTTCAACTTCGCCTGGATAAGCCAGTCGTCCAGGTAGGGATGGACCAGGACTCCTTCTTGCTGAAGAAAAGCCGTTACTACCACCATCACTTTGGTGAATGTGTGAGGAGCGGTGGCCAATCTGAAGGGGAGAGCCTGAAACTGCAGGTGCCGGTCCAGAATTTTGAAGTGAAGGAAACTTTGGTCCTCCTTGTGAATCGGGATGTGCAGGTAAGCCTCCTTGAGGTCGAGAGAAGCCAGAAACTCACCGGAGCGAACCGCCCCCATGACCGCCCGCAGGGTTACCATTCGAAAATGGGGAACCTTGAGAGCCCGATTGACCCACTTGAGGTCTAGGATTGGTTGGAAGGAGCCGTCCTTCTTGGGCACGACGAAGTAAATGGAATACTGGCCGGGTCCTTGTTCGTTTGGAGGAACAGGAACTATGGCCCCTAGCTTCAGGAGTCTCTCGAAGGTTTGACATACCTCAGGCCTTTTCCGAGTGCCGCAAGGAGATATCAGGTGGCGGTCCGGAAGGTCTCGAGCAAATTCTAAAGCGTAACCGTTTCAGATCACATTCAGGACCCACTGATCAGAGGTAATTTTGGCCCATTCCCCGAGAAAAAGGGACAGACGTCCACCTAAGACAGGAACGGAGGCATGGGCATTTCGCATCTCATTGTGAGGACTTGGCGGCAGATCCTTGGGAGTTTCCCTCTCGGAACTGCAGACATCCCCGAAAGGAATGAAACCGTACCCGAGATCTGGAGGGGGTATTCCGCTGAAAAGACCCCCGCAGCTTGTTGTACCTGCGCTGACCTCTGAAACGAGAGCGTGAAGGAAAAAAGGATTTGGTCTGTTTAGGGCGGTCCTCAGGCAGCTTATGAACCTTGACGACTCCCAAGGATTTAAAAAGCTGTTCCAGATCCTCCCCAAAAAGCAACTTACCCTTAAAGGGAAGACAGCCCAACTGCGACTTAGAAGGGGAATCCACCGCCTAGTTACGTAGCCAGAGCAGTCGCCTAGCGGAGACCGCAGAGATCATGGCTCTTGCTTGCACCCGAAGGAGATCATAAAGGGCATCAGCGCCATACTCAATCGCCCCTTCGAGCTGCTCTGCTTGTTCGGCCTCTGCAGCCGGAAGATTCTGGGTGCTGAGTAATTGTTGAACCCACCTAAGGCTCGCCCGCTGCATGAGACTGCTACACCCCGTTGCACGGACCTCTAAGGACAGCACCTCGAAGATTCGCTTGAGGTATAGCTCCAACTTGCGTCTTGAAGATCTTTTAAAGCCGTCGACTCCACCACTGGGATGTAGTGCGTTTGGTGGCCGCGGACACCGAAGCATCAACCTTGGGGACCTTAAGTATGTCAAGGGCCTGATCTGGCAGGGGATACAGCTTATCCATCACCCTGCCCACCCAGAGGCCAGACTCAGGGGATTCCCATTCCCGGAGTAGGAGCTGCATAAGCATAGGATGAAACGGGAAGGTACGAGGCGGAGCCCGTAAGCCAGCTAGGACCGGATCCACAGTGCGGGAAGTGGTCGCACTGGCAGAAGTGGAGGCACTGGTGGTATCTTCCAGTGGGACTTCAATTCCTAGTTCATCCAGAACAAAGGGAATAAGCGGATTCAGCTTTTCGCATTTAAATAACCACAGGACCTCATCTCCTTCTATGGGTGGATTCAAAAGCAGCAGATCCAGATCTGCATCAGAATCTGGCAAAGGAGCAGGTTGTGGAGAGTGAAGAGTATCTGTGCCCCCAGGTAGAGTGTGGACCCTAGTAGCTCCCTGCGGGTCTGGTGGGCCAGAGCCCTGGCCACCGACCAAATGAGGGATCTTAGCAGGGGGAGGGCCCAGGACAGGATCCCCCCTGTGCCTCCAAGCTGGCCAAAAAAGACCTGTGTAGAAGAAAAACAAACTCAGTGGAAAAACCATGGTAAGGCTTGTCAGGTACCTGTGGGGGAGGGGCCCCTTCAGAAAGCAAGTGTTGCTTACCTGTAACAGGTGTTCTCACAGGACAGCAGGATGTTAGTCCTCACATATGGGTGACATCACAGGATGGAGCCCTGTACGGAAAACATTTCTGTCAAAGTTTCCACAAAGCTTTGCCTGACACTGGCACACTGAGCATGCTCAGCCTGCAATTATCCCTTTGAGATACAGGTGTCTCCCTGTCTCGTCTTATAGCTAAAAGCGCAAGCTAAACTAAAATAAAAGTAAAAGCGTATACAGACCCAACTCCGCGGGGTGGTGGGTGGGTTTCATGAGGACTAACATCCTGCTGTCCTGTGAGAACACCTGTTACAGGTAAGCAACACTTGCTTTCTCACAGGACAAGCAGGATGGTAGTCCTCACATATGGGTGAGTTCCGAGCTGAGGATGCCTGGGAGTGCACCAAATGTACCCAAGACGCAGAAAGGCCCAATGACGGGGGTGGAATTTGGAACGGAGGGCATCCTGAAACCCTTAACAGGTTGGTGGAAGGATGTTGGGTAGTTAAACTGAAAAGAATAAGAGTAGACAGACTGGCCAAACATGGAGCATGCCGGCTAGTTGTATCTAAGCAATAATGGGCTGCGAAGGTATGGAGAGAACTCCAGGTTGCAGCCTGATAAATATGTACAAGCATTAGCGGCTGAGGGGAAGCTATTAAGGCTAGGACGGACGCAACAGAGTGTGGTTACACACAGCGTTGTAGTGAAATGCCTGCTTGTTGGTAGAAAAGAGATACAGACCGGAGGAATAGGTCTGTTTGCCCACTGGAACTCGCAGCTTGACTCTTGCCACAGAAGGAAAGAGTTAGGTGGAATTCCTATGGAATGCAGTACGATCTAGATAGAACGCAAGTGCACATTACTGTCCAAGAAGTGGAAAAAACCCTCTCGCTCTGGTGAGAGAGAGGTGTTGGGAAAAATGGGCAAGTATATCCTGAGTAAGGTGAGATGCAACGTCTACCTTAAGAAAGATAGGAAGTTGAATACGTAAAAACCACTCAGTGACAGAGGAACGCAGGGTTGGATGAGTATGTAACAAAGTGTGTAACTCACTGACCCTGTTGGCAGAAATGACATTTATGAGGGAAAGTATTTCCCACGTCAAACTGTGAAATGGACAGGAATGGAAAGGCTCAAACGGAGAATGTATGAGACTTATAAGGATAAGATATAGGTTCCATTCCGTGACTAGTGAAAATAGAGGCGGCTTGATCAGTGGATAATCCATGGTAAGCTGACTCAGAAGGGGTTTACCGTAAATCGGGTATCCCCACTCCCAAATGATACACCAATTAGAACAGACGTGTACCTATGTGGAGGATGTCTGGGGAGCAGAATCTGAGGGAGCAAGAGAAAAGAGTGGTGTAGAAAAAGAAAAAAGGGTAATACCCTTTTGTATGCATCATGTGGTAAATCATGCCATTTCGAATGGTAGGATTTATGTGTGGAAGGTTTTGTGACGCTACCAGTACCTGAGAACATCAGTGAGTCTACGATTTGAGACTGACTTGTGAGAAGGCAAATTGGTTACTGGTGTGATAGACTGAGAAGTATGGGAAGCATACTGGTCTCGGCCAGGACGTGGGTCTGAGGAACAGTGAACCCCATCCCGGTTCAACATTAGAAGAGTGCTGGCTATGAGAGGCAGCAGAAGAGACACATTTAAGAGGCCCTTGATGGAAGAAAGGCGTCTATGGGAACACATTGGAAACATGTGTAGGGAGGAGAATCTGTGCACCGTATGGTTTGATCCGGACGCAGAGGGCAAGTTCAGTTGACTTCAGCGTTAGAAGATTTTTCCCGCTACACATGTAGTCCGAGACCATTTGAGAGGATGGAAACCTACACGGAGAAGGTCTGCTAGTGTGTTCAGTAAATCTCTTAGATAAGTGGCTCGAGGATGCATGAAGTGAGCAAGGGCCAAGGGTAGAGCTGTGCAGCTTCCTTGCAGAGCAGCGAAGAGGTTGTGCGTGCTTGTGTGTTGGAAAGCACATTGTCCCTATGCTGTCTGTCTGTATGCACAAAGATTTGTTGCACAGGCAGTATTGAAAGGCATAAGGGTATAACTCATGGCTACAAGCTCCAGCAAGTTCATGTGAAACTGTGCCTGGAGTGGAATAGACGCATACTGGGTTGAGAAGCTTTTAGATCAAACTTTACAACCCTGAGTAAATGCGAGCATGAGCAGAATCAGACTAGGTTTTGGTTCTAGATCTGCAATATGGATGAGGGACGAAAGCGGTTGAACAGCTTAGATCCACTAACAATGGAATTTCACTGAATCTAACCCATAGCAGTTTTGGATCTATGAGGAAAGTGCATAGTGAAAAAACCCCATGGCCCGACAATGAAGAATTGAGGGGCTGAGGTTATGGAAAAATGCGCTCAGGGACATGTAAGAATTGATTAGAATGTCTGCGCATTATGACTGTGGTGTCCAGAAGTGTTGTATAAGGGATTTTATGGCAGTGACAGTAATCCCAGTTAGTAAATGTATAGTGAGTCATGAAGTGAGAGCTCCTTGCATGGAGTGACTGTGGTTATGGCAGCTGTCCATGCAAGGAAAAGCGTGAATGATGTTGCACTCCGCAGAGAAACAGCAATCACCGATAGTGATTCAATGAATACCCCAGTTGCCAAAGCTGGTGCAACCGGCAGAGCTTGCACATAGAAAGATTAGAGGTAATGTACTTACTGCAATATGGAAGCATGGTAACGAGAGATACCATTTTACCTGAGCCTTCTGAAGTAAGTTGGTATTTCTGAGGTCCAGGATGGGCAGAGAGTAACTACTTTCTGTTGAAAGAAAGAATAGTGTAATTAAAACTCCCCAACCCCCCCTCCCTTCCCCCCTCTGTGCTTTGTAGCATCTGGGGGAGTGTACCAGGAAGTTTGGTACAAGGTGGGGTGGGTGCTCGGATATCCGGCCAGTTGGGAGACCAGAAGATGTCCAACTGGAGGGGCTGATGTAATCTGGATATCATGAAACCTCCCACGGGAGCGTGAGCGGTAAAGTCTTACCCGCATTTCTGTGTGCTGTACAAGGAGACACCGAGACCTGTTGTCAGGCTTCGAGGTGGACTTGTACTTGAGGCAGTATTTGCTGGATCTCGTGTTTAGCAGATCAGCGAATGCACCTGGAACTTTGGTTCTGAAGCAGGAACCAGAAGCCAGAGCATTAATCAGTATAGAGCCTCGTTGCTGAAAAAGGGAGGAAGCCCTGATGCAATCCCAAAGATATGATAGAGAGGTTCTCTTGGTATTGTGGCTGACATAGCTGGCATAGCGATATGTGACATTAATACGGTTCTTGGAAGGTACATGACCTAGAACTTTTCGAACCATGTGGCTCGAATTAGAGAACACATCTCAATGGGAATGCCGCAGAAGCGGGTACTTACCATCCGATGTGGATCACCGGACGAGCCGGTGAAGATTGCTGGCTCGTGGATTCCAGGAGTCATCGAGGGAGTAGACGCCCGTCTCAACTCTGATGCCTGGTATGGTGGCGCAGTATAGAGGAGACAGGCTGAGTGTGGCTGGTGCAACCACGGTAGTATTTTGTGGAGGGCCACAATCCCCCACTGATGTCAGTGGGGCACGCCTCGGGAACAGGGGAATCGATTAACGAGATCGTGAACCCGGCCCTCGTCGCAGCGGCTCGATGTCTCGTGACGCTAGTGCAGAATTCTTCTGAACTCGTTCCGGTGTTTCTAGAGCACCAAGGACTGCCAAAACTGTGCAGAACATTGCCGATGGCAGTGGTGATGTTGCTCGGCCCGAGCATTGTCTAGCATCAAGAACGATAGCACTGATGTGCTGGATGGTGTCGGTGGCGGACGGTCACCGTGTCGGTGATGATGCATGCCACTGTGCTCGGCCGGTCTTTCCGCAGCACCGAGATGGATGCCCTCGCTGTCGTGGATGGCGACTGATGACAGACTGTCAGCATGCCTGCACTGCTCCTGGCGCTATGTAGTGTCTTAGGCTAAAACGGGGCTTTAATAAGAACCCAAAGCATAGAGCACTGTGTTTAGGCGAGGGCATTACGTGGCAGTGCTATGTCGGTGTTGACTGTGTTGATGTCGGCCAAAGCAGCCTTGAGGGTATCGTCAAAAATATATATGAAAAAATGTCGATGACTTGGCCAGGGTAATGACAGTGACGGAGCACTGACAGCATCGACGTATGTATCTATGGAAACGATGTGACATCGAATAATCGAAAAAACATCGTTGGTATCAGAAAAATGATACCGGCATCGACGGAGTTGACTACCGTATCGATAGGAACGTCGAAGACACCGATGAAAACGATGTGGGAGTCGAGGGCATCGATGTATGGAGGCAGGCGCCGAGGGCATCGACGGCATGGCCACGGGCATCGACGGCATCGATTGGATCGACTCAGACAGCAAATGCGTCCATGGCACCGATGCCACGGACATGGGCACTGATGCCACGGACATGGGCACCGATGGATTCGATGTTGGCACCGATAGCCACCGATGGAATCGATCCAGGCACCGATGGCCACCGATGGAATCGACCTAGCATCGATGCCCATCGATGGAAAGGACCTGGGCATCGATGGCATCCATAAAATAAAGGATGGTATCGATGGAAATGACCATGGCATCAATGGAAGTGCCCCAGGCGATGGTGGCATCAATCTGGGCATGGATGGCACTGACGAGACAAGGTGTACATCGATGGCATCCATCCGGGCAATGATGGCACTGATGAAACTCAAGGAAAAATCAGTGCCATGGATGAAAAAACATGAATGGCACTGATAGAAACGATGCAGGGATGACGGCATCAGAGTACCGCGGGGGGAGGGGTACCGATGGCACCTAAGAATCCAGGACGGTCCAAAGGGGGTACCAACAGTAGCGATGGGGCATCGACTGCACGAGGGTACCGAAGAATCGAAGGACCTGAATCTACAGGGGCCCTGGCGGCAACGGAAACCGTGAAAGTCCCTGTCTCACTAGCGCTTATAACCAGGCAGAGTGTCACAGAGGGACACTCGCAGGCTATGTGTGGCTAACTGAAAACATAGGGAGAGGAAAGGCCAAAGTCGGTTGGCAGGCTAGTGAGGTGACAGGAACCAACCGAAAAACAGGGCATAGTACTCACCGAGCGTCAAATAAATGTACTCGAAGGGAGACCCGTGCAGGGAAAAAGTGTTTGTGAAGTAAAAGTTTAAGTGTTTCCATAAGGAAAAAGTGTTAAGAATTTCTCACAGAGCTCCTAACCGCTATGCTTACTGCAGAGCAGAAAAAAGAAGACTGAGGGAGACACCTGTGGCTCACAGGGATAACTGCAGGCTGAGCATGCTCAGTGCACTCAGTGTGCCAGTGTTAGTCAAAGCTTTGTAGAAACTTTGACAGAAAGGTTTTCCATATGGGGCTCCATCCTGTGATGTCACCCATATGTGAGGACTACCATCTGGCTTATTCTGTGAGAAACAAAATTTGTAACAGGTGAGCCCATGGGGCTTAAGTCAGGCAGAGAGTGTAATAAATCGGGATCCCCTCCCCCCTGAGGCTCTGATTCTGCTGCGAGGTCCGGGCACAAAAAGTCCGGTGTTCTCGTGATTTTCTAAGGGAGGGCAGGCCTGGACGCACGCTTAGCAACTCGACCCCTGATTGTCGATTTAGAAGTAGTCCCAGAAGAACCTTCCCCTTCAGGTAAGCAGACACAGCAGAGCCCTTCGCGGGAGAGCCGAGAAGCAGGCTCCCTGCAGGCGAGGCAAAGAGCTGACCTCGTTATCGGGCAGCAAGAAAACAGCTGAGCTGAAAAAAAAACAGTGAAGTGCAGGAGCCGGCAAAACAGCTGTGAGGCACTTAATTCCCTGCCGGTTGGCATAACAGCCGCACAAATAGACTTTTCCCCTCTGCTTCAGATTAAAACAAGCAGAAATACTGTCTCCTTTAATCCCCTTTGGTTTTGTTTTTTAAACTTAGTTGAACTTTCACCACAACAGAGGAATGGCAACGTCTCTGCAAGGGGACCTGAGGTAAGAACATCTCAGGGGAGACCAAAACAGTAAGGGGGTGTGACTGGACCACTAGTATCACCCCTGGGCAGGAAATTGTTATGGCTACCGGGAATTGGAGTCCTAGGCTAAATACTCAAGGGGAAATCCCCCCCCTAGGACTCCTTAAGAGCTAGGAGTCAGAACTGACTCCTGTAAACTTAAAAACTCTGTTCCAACTTTTTAATATTTTAATACTTGTTTGACCCAATGTAGGAGAAAAACTTCGTAAGAGAAGAAAACACTGAAATATCTTGGAGGAGGGGGACCGCAGGTTCGTCTGACTGCATCTGCTGGAACCAGAGAAATACTGAGGAGCGCAGGGTGAGCTATGCCCATATATGGTATGCCTTTCAGTTGTTTTTCTCTGGTTCCATCTGCTGGACAGGGGACATAACCTGCTGTCTGGACTGATCCGGGTACGTACAGGGAATACAGAGTTTTATGGATGGGAGAGGAGGAGGATCAAAGGCCCACAACTGACAACAAGAATAGTCTCATTCACCGTCACTGATGAGGATGGGGAACAGGCATAAATGACTACTACAGAAAAGCAAACCAGTCTTAGGAGTGATTTAACACTATGATGGAAGTATCAAAAAAGGAAGAAAAACTAAGAGGGCAATTTTCAAATTGCTTGTAGAATTGCAAAGTCAGTAAGTTCTTTTTACCCATGGACTTTGCACTAATTTTTAATAAAAAAAACCTCTCTCTTTGAAAATTGCTTAAGTCCCACATAGCTATGCAGCTGCTTTTTGTGCAGGGACGTTTTCTGGTGAAAGTTTTGCACATATTTTTGAAAATGCAAAAGCATGGACGCACATGCAAGCTTCACTTTAACCCCACCCCCAGGACCGCCTTCTCGCAGTGCAGGTACCAGGTATGCAAGTGCTGGCTTTATGTGCGTAACTACCCGCACACAGGGTGGGCAATTTTCAATTTCCATAAAGAAATGGGCATTTGCATGCAGTAATGACTTTTGAAACTTGCCCTGTAAGTAAATCAATTTAATTGTTTTCAATCAGCACTGAGCAAAATTAAACTTCTTTAGTACAATATAACTTTTAGAATCACATATATGGTTCAGGTGTATGAAATAGTTAAATGTATTTTTGATCTGGCAGTTTCCTCCTGTTCCTTTTCACTACCAGCTCAGTTGCAACTACCCAGAGATTTCTTCCTTCTATTTTGAATCCCCTCCCAACTTACTTTATTCTGCAGTGTCAATTCTTAGCCGTGGACCAGGCAACAGGTCTCCTTCCAGAACCTTGCCGTCATTGGCCCTAAATTCAGCTATTGTTACCATAATGCTATTGCTGAAACTCCTTCCACCCCCTTGGGGACATGAACATTGCCTCCATGGTATGCTCAGCCCTGGCTAACCCAGAGCCAGCAACTGAATGAATCCAGGTTCCTCCATATGGCAGTGAACAGCATTGTCACTAAGCCACCAAGCCAGAAGTAGTGAATTTTTAATAGATAGAAGTCAAGGTGTTACATATTCCCTGTAAAACTCAGCTGATGTGCTAAGTTAAAAAATATATATATACTGTATATATTTCTGGATTGTTTCAAAAAGAATAAACTTGGATCACCAAATTAGCTTCTGTTGGCACAATACAAAGATTTTTTTCCATGTTATCTGTGTTGAGATCGTCATGGACATTTAAGGCTGAATTTTCAAAAGGATTTACATACATAGTTTTATGAGTGTAAATGGGTTTTTGAAAAATTGGACGTATAAAAGAACATGCAAAAGCAATTTCGTGTGTACTTTCATACGCACCAGAAAGAGGGGGTTCCCAGGGCAGAACTGGGGTGGGGAAAAGGAAAATGAGTTCTTACCTGCTAATTTTCATTCCTGGAATACCACAGATCAGTCCAGATGCATGGGTTTTTCATCTCTACCAGCACATGAAGACAGAGAAGAAAAGCTTTACTGATACTGTGCTACTTAAGTTAGTGTGCCACGTGCAGTCTCTTAATATGTACTGTAGCAAAACACAGATGAAACTAAATCATAAACAACTTCCCCACCCAACATGAACAGGGGTAAGATCAAGCCCCCAACCTGGAGACCATCCAGGAGATTGAAGACCTCCAAACATCAAGCAATTTCTTACTATCTACATGCAGCCAAAAAAAGAACTGTCTTTCCAAAGAGGCAGGGCTCTAGACTGATCTATGGTATTCCAGGAATGAAAGTGAGCAGGTAAAAACCAATTTTCCTTTCCTGTTCAGTCCAGGTACATAGGATGTACCTAAGTTCCCCTAAACTGGGCAGGATTCTGAAAGATCCGCTTGTAGTACACTCTCCAAAATCAGCTGCTTCCGGCGCCCATATATCCAGCTGTAATGCTTTGTGAAAGTGTGTAAAGAAGACCATGTCACTGCCCAACAAATCTCCTGCAAGGAAACGAACTGACACTCAGTCCAGGATGCCACCAGTGCCCAGGTAGAATGGAGTGACTCCCGGGGGGGGGGGGTGGTCACTCCATGAAGTTAGTATGTAGCACATTTAAAACTAATTGGAGAAAGTTCTTTTTCACTCAACACACAAACTCTGGAATTTGTTACCGGGGGATGTGGTTAGTGCAGTTAGGGTAGCTGGGTTTAAAAAAGGTTTGGATAAGTTCTTGGAGGAGACTTGCTATTAATCAAGTTGACTTGCTATTGACTTGCTATTACTTGCTATTAATCAAGTTGACTTAGAAAATAGCCACTGCTATTATTAGCATCAGTAGCACGGGATATACTTAGTTTTTGGATACTTGCCAAGTACTTGTAAGCCTGGATTGGCCACTGTTGGAAACAGGAATTGGGCTGTTTGGCATTTTTTTATGTTCATCTTTGATCGGGTGATCAGAAAACTGTTGGTGACCTTCAAATAGTGCAATAGGACCCGATGCATATCGAACAAATTAAGATCCTTCGCATGTGGAAAAGGGTCCAAATTCCAAAAAGCAGGAAGTTACACTATCTGACTTAGGTGAGAATTAGATACCACCTTCGGTAAAAAGGAAGGTACCATGCACAGACACACTCCATTCTCCAAAATCTGAAGAAAAGGGTCCCTGCAAGACACTGCTAGCAGCTCTGAAATTCACCTGGCTGAACAGACCGCCACTTTAACATAAGGTCCCTTCAATGATGCTTTCCGCAATGGCTTGAAAAGAGGACTACTGTGAACTCACAAAACCAAATTAAGGTTCCACGAGGGAAACACTCACCTCGCCAGAGGCAGCAAATGCTTTGCCCCTCATAGAAAATGGACCATATTCGGATGAAAGTCAGGGACAACCCCTGTACCTTATCTCTAAAACAGCCCAAAGCTGTCATCTGGACACTTAAGAGAACTGTATGCAAGCCCTTTCACTAAACAGTTCTGCAAAAAGGCCAGAATGTTATGAACACTGCCCGCGAGCAGGCTCCGCTGACTCACCTACTTGCTGTTTTCTCGCCGACGCGGCAGGACGCCACCGTCTGCCCTGCCCACGCGGCCCAGAGGCCGCCCTGGAGTCTCTTCTTCGCGGGCAGAGCCGCAGCCTTCTTTGGGGCTGGGACCACCCCCGATGCTGCCTTTCATCTTCGCGGCGCCAAGGCTGCAGCCCCGGGCTGGAGTAGCGGCTGGAGCTGCTCCCGGGGCCTCCTGCAGCGGCTGGAGCCACTGCCGACGTCGGGCCTGCGTCCCATGCCAACCCTGCCTCTTCTGATGTCTGCAGCGATTACGTCGGTGCAGGCCGCTGTCCGCGGTCCTGCACAGCTCCTGCACTCTCCTTAGGCACCGGCGCGTGCCTCTCTTCAGAACTTAAAGGGCCAGGCACAGAAAATGTGCTGGCCCCACCTCTGTGACTGTTTCCTGTACCAGCCCTATAAAGGGCTGCTCTGTCAGTTGTTCTGGGCCTTGCATCGTGGTGACTTCGCTCTGGAGGCTCCTGCCTGCCACAGCCTGTGTAAGGTCTTCTACTCTTCGTGGAGCTCCTCGTCTCGTCCGTATCATGTCAAGTCTTCATGCCTGAGGTCCTCATCCAGGTGTCCTGATCTTCATCTCCTGGTCCTCTGTTCCTGATGTTCCAAGTTCCTGGATGTCCTGTTCCTGTGTTTCGTCTTTGCTCTCGAGCCTTCTGGTACTGGTAGGCAGGGGGTCCCTCGGATGACGTGTGCCTGAGTGGACTAGCCTGCTGGTGGACGTCTGTCCTGTGCTCCTGAGCCGTCATGTCCCGCCAGCCATTGTGGAGCTCCGGGCGACTTATGGCTCCGTCGTCGTAGTTCCGCCGTGACTGGACTCTTTCCTGCATCTGTCCAGTTCTTCTCGTGGTCCGTGACCAGCCTCTTGGGGCTGTGTAGGGCACGTAGTGGACAGGGAGGTCCGCGACCAGCCCATTCGGTGCGCCCGTGAAGGTGGGCTGAGAGACAATGCAAATGTCCTCCCAGCCATAGTCTAGTTCCAAGTGTCTCGTCTGCGATGCCATCTGCATCGATCCCAAGTCTCGTCATGGATGCCGTCTGCATCAACCTAGTCTCGTCATGGATGCCGTCTGCATCAACCCAGTGTCTTGTCTGCGATGCCGTTGCATTGATCCTGGTGTCACGTCTTCATAGTCCTGGTGTCATGTCTTCAACCCAAGTCTTCGTGCCATGGATGCCGTCACATCAACCCAAGTCTTAGTGCCACATGATGCCGTTGCATCAAGCTTTATAGTCTTGTCTTCGTGTCAAGGTCCATCTGCCCTCAACCTCAGGCCAGGCCTGCTGCTCCATGCTGCTCGCAGCAGGTCCAAAAGGGCTCGGAATGGTCGGAGGACCATTCACCTTCCAACATCCTCAGATGTTGGCCTTGGGAGCTTGCCGGCCTGGCAGAGGGTCAGACCGTCAGCCATGCGGAGCCACCATCAACCCTTGGCTCGGCCCGGAAGGTCTGGGTCGGGCTGAGGCCCATGGGCACACTAAAACACCCCCGTTCTCAACACAGAATGTGAGAAACTGATGCATGAAGAGGTACCATGTCTCAAACACTCTCCATACCCTGACATAAACAAACAAAGTGGAAGGTCTCCTAGCCTGCAATAAGGTCATAATGACTTCCTCGAATAGCATTTCAATCGCAAGCGATTCCCTACAAAAGCCACAAGACAAAAGCAAGCTGCCTGATCCAAGAAAATGAGGCCTTTATGAAGCAAACTGGGAAGAATGCCTGAGCCTTAGAGCCTGTCCATCACTAGATTTATCAAATTTGTGAACAAAGTAGCACAACCATTCCAGAGCCACGAGGATCACCTTCCCTGGGTGAGTCTTGATATGCCATAACACCCTACCTAAAAGGGGCCACGGAGGGACACATACAACAGAATCCTGGAGGGCCATGGAAGAACCAAAGTGCTGATGCCTTCCTCGCCAACCTCCCACCTGTGACTGAAAAAGTGGCACACTCTGGCATTCTGCTTCGATGCCATCAAGTCTAGTTGAGGAATTCCCCACTTGGAGCGAATGAGCGCCATCACATCTTTGGCCAGCTCCCATTCTCTGGGATCTATTAACTACTGGCTGAGAAAGTCTGCTTGGACGTTGTCCACTCTGGCTACATGAGATCCCACCAGAGACACCAGGTGTTGCTCTGTCCAACAGAAAAGCTCCTAGGCTTCCTGAGATATCAAGAGGCTCTTGGTCCCCCCTTGGTGGTTGATATATATTACCGTCGTCGCATTGTCCGATAAGATCCTCGCTACTCAATCGCGTAACTGTGGGAGAAAAGAAAGCAATGCCTTATGAACCACCCTCATTTCCAAACAATTGATAGACCACAAAGCCTCCTCTGCCAACCACCAACCCTGTGCCATTAGTCCCAGACAAATGGCTCCCCAGCCTTTCAGATTAGCGTCAGCAGTCACTACTACCTGATCTGGGATCTCCAATCCACGCCTAGTTCCAAATTGGCCCAAGAGAGACTGGACCTGGATTCCCCTCAAAGTGTTAGTCCGATCTGAAACTCCACCGACTGAGGATTCTAGCAGGACATGAAGAAGCTGCATGTGTGCAACCAGCCAGGGAATTAGATCTAGAGTAGATGCTATGGAACCTAGGCCTTGCAAATAATCCCAGACTGAGCACTGATAGCCACAACAGCTGCTGGACCTGTGCTGCAATTTCAGAATTCTCTCTTTTGCGAGAAAAACTTTGCCTAATCTGGTATTGAAATGGACTTCCAGGTAATCCAGCAACTGGATCAGAATCAAGTTGCTCTTTGCCAGATCAGTCATGCCAGAAGTTGCAGCCCAGGGTCTGCAACTTCTGCATGACTCTTTGAAACGACTGCTGACACAGGTCCTTTGACTTTGCCCAAATGAGCCAATCAGCCAGATAAGGATGCACTAAAATGCCTTCCTTCTGTAGCTCTGCGGCTATTACCACCTTCTCTACCTGGTGAAGCAGAAGTAAAGGAAAGGAAATTAACAGGTAAGACAATTTCTCCTCATCTGAGGTGGCCACTAGTTCAAATGGGAGCACGCAAAACTGAAAATGCTCTCCCAGCACCATGAAGTGAAGGAATTTCTGATGATCCGCCCTCATGGAAATATGTAGATATGCTTCTGTGAGACCTAGAGAAGCCAGGAACTCCTCTTTGCAGACTGCCTCAATCACCGAGCGTAGGGTCTTCATTCGGAAACATGGAACTCAGAGCTGCATTCAGCTTCTTCAGATTTAGAATCAGCCAATAGGTACCTTCCTTCTTCGGAACCACTAAATAGATGGAATACCTCCCTCTACCCTGCTTCCCTAGCAGTACGGGGACTATCGCCTCCAAACTGTCTCTGGTTTGGTGCAGTAAGCACAAGGGGAGATCATGTAGGCATTGCAGACCAGATGAGCAAATTCTAAGGCTTAACTGTCCTTTATGACTGTCAGGACTCACTGGTCCGTTATCTTGGTCCACTCTTCATAAAAAAGGGCCAACCACCCTCTGATGATCTCTGGGGAAGAGTGGACCAGTTTCTCATTCTGAAGTTTTAACTCCTCTGGTCCCCTGACCAGAGTTTTCACAGGTGGATCTGTGCAATCTACGAAAGGATTGCGTTCTGCCAGACTCCTGCCTTGGGAGTCTTTGAACTTTATTTTAAATTACCTGTATCCTGCACCCTCCAAAGTTCGGGGCAGTTAACATAGAAACATTCACAGAATTGGAACAGAGCAAATAAAACAAAAAAATTAAAATAAACATTTACTACTAACGTCAGGCCACAGTTTAAACAAAAGCTTCTCATCTTCAGAGAAGGAGGAGACAAGAACAAGTATTTGGACTAGCAGTTATTAGGTCACTGTAAGCTACAAAGAAACAGAAATGACGGCAGAAAAAGACCAATCGACCCATCTAGACTGCCCAGCAAACTTCCACACTTATTTTCCCATACTTATCTGTTTCACCAACCACCAACTTCAGGGCTCTTGTTGGTAACTGTTTGATTCAAATTTCCTGCCATCCCATCATTGGTGCAGAGAGTAATGTTGGAGTTGCATCAAAGGTGAGCATAAGGCTTATGGTTAAGGGTTGTAACTGCCGCATCAAGTGAGTTACCCCGATGCTTGTTTACTCAGATTGCATAGATCGATGCCTTGTTGGATGATGTCTGAATGTAAATCCTGTTTTCCACTTTTCCCCCTGCCATAGAAGCAGAGAGCAGCACTGTATATGTATTCAAAGTGATGTATCAGGCTTAATTGGTTTAGGGTAGTAACCGCCGTAATAAGCACATTAAATAGGTGTGATTTTAGTGCTCCACGAAAACTTTTTGGATCACAAATGTTGCAGAATTGATTAGGCAATGAATTCCAAAGTGTTGGACCAGCTATTGAAAAAGCACATTCACTGGTGGTGTCAAGCCTAGCTAGCCATGGAGAATGAATATCAAGTAACTGTTGACTACTTGAGCGTAGAGTCCTGCTAGGAGTATATGATTTAAGAATAGCTTTTGTCCATGGAGAAGTGAGATTGTGAATTAGATCGTGGGTGACTTGAGGCTAATTTGTACTGAATTTGATAATGCACCGGGAGCCAATGTAAAAAAAAAAACGGACTGGTATAATATGGTCACAAATACTGGAACTGGTCAATAAACCTGCTGCTGCACTTTGAGTGATCTGGAGACACAAATGGAGTTTTGCGGAAGACCTGTGAATAGAGAATTGCAATAATCCAGGGATGAAAAAATAAACGACAGAACTGTTCTGAAGTCAGATTAATTAAATAAATGTTTCATGTGGCGCAACATTCGTAGTTTGAAAAAACAATTCTATATAATGTGTGAAATATGAGGTTTCATAGTTAGTAAAGGATCGAAAATTATCCCTACATTGCAAACTTTACTAGAAATACGTATTGTTTGGTTTTGATACGAGAATGACTCTGGTATATCGAATTTTAAGCAGTGAGCTAAGACTAGAACTTCAGGGTTTGTTTTTTTTAAGTTAAGCGAGAGATAATTATGAGATAACCAGCTACTGATGCATGAAAGAAAGTGTAACAATCTACTAATGAAACCTAGGAGAATTTGAGAGGAAAGCAAATCTGAATGTCATCTGCATAGATTTTGTATGTAAGTCCTAATGTTGAAAGAAGACAAGCAAGTGCCATAAGGGCATTGGTGCTGTCTTCTGAAGCTTCTTGCAAGGCTGTGCTGCTCTGACAGCTATGGCTATAGGGCTGCACACTGCCTCAGTATGTCCATAAGTGAGGAAGCTATCATGCTAGCTGAGGTCGGAGAACACTTCCTTAGCTGCAGGGCAGGACCACAGGGGCTAGACAGGGGTTTATCTTCTGCCTAGCCAGCTGCCTTGCCTGCAGGTTGAGCCCCTGTATCTCCGAATTCCAGTCCTGAGCATCCTTCAGAGCAACCAACCTTATCACCGAGACAGAAGCATCCACCTTAGGAAGCTTCAGGAGCTCCAACGCATCCTCTGGTAGTAGATACAGCTTCCCCATCACGCTACCAACCTTCAGACCAGACTCAGGAGGAGTATTCCATTCCCGGACTACCAACTTCTTAATAGTCTGATAGACAGGAAAAGTCTTCACCAGACCCAAAGACCTTCCATGACGGGGTCCACTCCTTCATGATCAGACTCTTCCTGCAGATTCTTAAACCCAAGCTCCTTCAAAACTTGGGAAATCAGAGAAAACAATTCCTCCTTCCGGAATAGCCTGACGACCTTGGGGGTCGTCCCCTTCTGCAACAGGAACCCCTTCCGGATCCAAGAGACTGTTGTCTGCATCGTCCCCTTCCGATGTGTTCTTGGCTTGCTGTCTCCAACTAAGATTGCAGAGAGGCTCTTCTGACACCCCCCCGCCCCCCCCCCCCCTCGGGGTCAAGTTTCCTAGCATTCTCAAATCATGGAAACCTCTGAGAGCAAAGGAGCATCTCCAGTGCTCCCTTCTTGGCCAGTAAATCCTTGTTCATTAGAAGCACAAACTTGGAAAAGGCCTCTGCCACATCTGAATCCTCCTCAGATACCTCAGAGACCTCCTGGGCACTCCGGGTATCTGAAACAGCAAGGGATAATGGAGGAGGGGAAGCAGATCTCTCCCCAGATCTTTCCTGCTCCATAAGACAGGACTCTAATATGGCCATTGTTCCCATGCTGCCGGGGAGAACAGCACTACCTGTCTCAGCTGATCAGGTTGTTCTCTTGCCTTTCAAAGCTGTGCTGGCCATGCCGCCTTCCCCTTCTGAAACATACCTTCTGCAGAGCCCTGATGAAGCAAGCCATGATTTATTTATTTATTTAGCATTTTTCTATACCGACTTTCCAATAACAAAATTATTGATCAATTCGGTTTACATTTTAAACAATAACAACAATGACAAGTAAATGTCTTACAATGAACAGGTCGAATTAACTTGGATTAAGATATAAGGGGGTAATAACATAATTAACATGAGCGGTGCCTAATATAGGCTAGAGGCTGGGTTTTAATGATAGACTGCCAAAGATAATAGACTGCCAAAGATCATGTGATTTCTAGAGATCACTGATCTTCTGTAGAGATCACTGATCTCTACAGAAGCAGCAGCGTTTCCCATGGTGACTGCCATGGGAAACGCTGCTGCATGCCCAGCTGCATGCACTGCTCACAGGGACTCCCTCCTGCTCACACCACACTTCAATAAACTCAGCTACCCTGCGGTAAAGTACCATACCCACTCCCCAACCTCTCACAATGACATACCCTCCTCCCTCCAATGGCTCTCCTGAGCCGAACAGGCCTGTCTTTCCAATGTATTTATTTATTTATTTTCAAGAGACAGTTCCTCTAAGGTAGCAGCCAAGAATAAAAGTAAAGAATACTTTCCTGAAACTGTCTTCTTCGCTGAAGAAAGGGAGAGGGAGGAAGGACCACATGCTGTAAAAAAGGTGCCAGACCACTGGCTTTCAAAACGCTCAAAGACAGAGACAACTCAGAGTCACCAATCCCTTGTTTGTCCTACTCTACCAGGGGGATGGGTCCTCTATAGAACCTAGAACCATGGGAGCAATTTTCCTTTTTTTCTGTCCCCCCCCCCCCCCCAAACTACGAAGTAAATGGAATATCGCCCTTTTCGCTGCTCCGCCTGAGGAACCGGGGTGATGGCGCCGAATTGCAGAAGGCGTTGCAAGGTATCTTGTACTGCCTGTCATTTCTCTTTGTAACCGCATGGGGAGACCAGAAACTGCTCCGGAAGGCGGTGTGCAAAATCTAAAGCATAGCCTTGATTTATCACAGTAAGGACCCACAGCTGGAACTGAGGAATGGGTCGGCGTCCCTTCATTGGGAAGACTTGGCCCCAGATGCGGACTGGATAGCCCCAATTCTGCCAAAGCATTGGCCATGGAAGGGCTGAGACCAGGACTGTTGGCTACCAGACGCTTGCCGAAAGGAAGAAGCTGGAGCTCTGGATGGACGAAATCTTCGATTCCTTCTGAATCGAGACCGTGAAGAAAAGGAGCCCCTCGACTTGGGCCTATCCTCTGGCAGTCGGTGAACCTTGTTCTCCCCCCAGGGATTGAATCATATCCTCGAGGTCCTTACCAAAAAGCAATTTACCCTTGAAAGGCAACAACCCCAGCTGAGCCTTGGAGGAAATATCTGCCGACCAGTTTCTTAACCACAGGAGCTGTTGAGCCGAGACTGCCGACACCATGGATCTGGCCGAAGTCCATAACAGATCATAAAGTGCATCCGCACTATAAGCGATCAAAGCTTCCAGGTGCCCTGCTTGCTGTGCTTCTGCATCAGAAAGATCAGCATTAGCCTGCAACTGCTGAACCCAGCAAAGGCCCGCTCGCAAGGCAAAATTGCTGCACATAGCTGCCCACACTCCCAGTGCCGAGACTTCAAAACTTTTTTTAAGCTGCAGCTTCAACTTTCTATCTTGCAGGTCCTTCAGGGCTGTAGCACCCTTAACCGGGATTGTGGTCTTTTTGGTGATTGCAGACACCGCCACGTCCACCTTGGGCACCCGCAGTATGTCAATTGCTTCCTCCGGAAGAGGATATAGCTTATCCATAGCCTTGCTAACTCTCAATCCCAGATCCAGGTTGTCCCATTCTCTATATAGCAAGTCCGTGGCAGAAAAATGAAAAGGAAAGGAAGTAGCCGGGCCCCTCAGACCCAACAACACTGGGTCCATGGCCCCTAGCCTGGACTCCTCTGGTGGCCCATCTATGCCTAGCTCTCTGAGTATGGCAGGGATAAGCGGAGCCAACTTCTCCCTCCTAAACAGACTGACCACCTTAGGGTCATCTCCTTCCACAATATGAGAGCCTCGAACTGGATCCTGTGGATGTTGATCAGGGTCTGTGGTCCACCCCCATCGGAGGCTTGCCCTGCGGGTCCTGATTCCCTGGGTCCGTATCCTGACCTGTGGAATCAGTATCGATCTTATAAGCCCCTGTACGCAAAGGGCGCTTAGCCTTGGAGGACCCAGAGACTCCCTTAGACTTAGACCGTTTTCGAGAAAGAGACTTAAGACCACTAGAGGAAGTTTTACCCCCAGCCTGCAGCTTCCCTTCCCTCCTGGCTTTAAAAGCCTTATTGAGAAATAAAATAAACTCCGAGGAGAAGGAGGAAGAGGAGGAGGAGTCAGAAGCCCCCTCGGGGCTATCCTCCGTGCAGGTGAGAGAGGCTTTAAAGGTTCGCTCCCTCCAGGAAACCCTGGCTGAGGAGAGAGAGGAGGCGGGAGAATCCCCTCCCCCACAGCTGCACGAGTCACTGATCTAAAAGACTCCAAAATGGCCTCCGTTCCCGCACTCAGCGGGATGTATCTGCCTCAGCTGATCTCGGTACAGCTAACACTGAAGGAGCTCGGGCAGTCTTGCCTTTAACCATTTTCGCAGCGACAGAGGATCCCTCCCTCCCCCCCCCCCCGGGAAGACATGCCGAGCACAGCCCCTCCCGAGAAAGATGCGAGTGGGCCAAGACACATGCGAGGCACGCAGACGAGTGCGGCATTGGGCAGTGGGACTGATAAAGGTAAAATTCAATTCAGTAAAAAAAAAAAAATAGAAAAATAATCACGGTCCGCCCAAGCGCCGAGTCTGGGAGGGAAGAGAGCCATAGCGCCGGTGACACTGACAGAAAATGAAAGAAAATCAAAACATTTTTCTTTTTTTTTCTTTTTTTTAAAGATTTGCCCGGCAGTGGTCCACGGTCCTGATCCGGCGGGGTGGAGTGAACCGGGCTCCCTGGTGTTGCACCCAGAGCTGCTAGCTTGGAACAAGAGGGTCCTCGACCCTGTTATGCAGCTGCCTCAACAACCAGCAGGGGATGGTCCTCTCAGGACCTTATAAACCCCCTGAGAGGCTCAGGACAGAAACTGCTCCTTTTTTTTTTTTTTTTTTTTAATCAAAGTAAAAAAGTTTTACCAACCGAAAACTCTCTAAAACTCACAGAACTCACTACTCTAACTCCACTAAGCAATCAGCACAGACTGTAGGCCTTGCACCTCCACCATCTGCTGGAGACAGAAAAATACTGCCGGACTGTAGGTGGCACTATCCTATATAAGGTAGAGTTTTGTTTTCAAAACTTCTCTGTCTCCCTCTGCTAGAGGGGGGGCAAAACCCAGGAGTCTGGACTCCGGTTACATACAGGGGACCCCTGTTTGTCCTACTCCACCAGGGGGATGGTCCGCTATAGAACCTAGAACCATGGGAGGAATTTTCCTCTTTTTCTGTCCCCTCCCAAACTCCAGACTGCATGATTACACATCTACCATCTGCAGGAGACTGAGAAACATTGAGGGACTGCAGGTGGCACACTAACTTAAGTAGCACAGTATCAGTAAAGCTTTCCTTCTATCTCCACCTGCTGGTAGGGATAAAAAAACCCATGGGTTTGGACTGATCTGAGGTATGAACAGAAACTATCTACATATATACTTTTGATTTTCAGAAGTATATGCATAAATCTACATGCACACATTTACTCCTGCCAGGGTTCCACACACACCTAGTCATTTTCAAAGCAGACTTATAAGTCCATTTTGAAGAGTCAGGCTTAGTCTGCATATACTTTCCATTCGCAGACTTTAGCCCAATGCAGGCTGTTATAAAATTACTTTCCCTAAGGTGGATGCACATGGCAAAAAGAACAGATATATCAACTCAGCACTCTTCGATGCAGCCAGAAATTCTCTATTAATTATGGCTGCCCCATACCCTTCTCAAAAAATGTATAGGAAATATACTACACCTTATGCTTGCACCCATAGTAGCGTTCATTTTATGAAGTGGATTACCAAGATCTGGGAACAAGGAAATTGGCAGTTAAAAATCAGTAGCAATATACTAACTTATATAGAGCTTCTTCTATATAAAGCAGACTTGCTTACCTGTAACAGGTGTTCTCAGAGGACAGCAGGATGTTAGTCCTCACACATGGGTGATATCATCAGATGGAGTCCGGATGCGGATAACTTATGTCAAACTATGTACACTGAGCATGCCCAGCATGCCCTATACCACGTGTCCAAGCAGGATCCCTCTTCAGTCTCAAAACATAGAATTAGGATTAAAATTTAAAAAATAGGAGAGACCCATCTCCACGGGTTGGCGGGTGGGTTTCGTGAGGACTAACATCCTGCTGTCCTCAGAGAACACCTGTTAAAGGTTTCTCAGAGTTCAAGCAGGATGGAAGTCCACACACATGGGTGAATCCCTAGCTACAGGCTGCTCCCAGACACAAAAAGGGAACCAACAGACACCTAAGCAGGTGCCAACGGGCACTCCACTACCAGTGCTGTTGGTAACAGAGGGGGAGACAGCCTAAATTGAAACAACAGACCCTAGGTTGGGAGAGCTGGGTTTCATACCTCAAACAAGTTCCAAAGGACAGACTGGCCGAACCTACTGTGGTTGCGGCCATATGGTCCAGTAGTTTCAACATGTGCCAGGCTGACACTTGTTAGCTCTGTTGAATCTCTGCCACAATGGACGCCCAGGCTACAGCCCTCTGCCATGGCAGAAAGGTCTTGGCCTGAGCCGTGTCTAGCAGGGCTCTTGTGAAGTCCAATTGAGATGATGGACTAAGTTGGGACTTTGGGTAGTTGAGAATGAACCCTAGTGACTCCAACACCCAAATGGTGAAGTGCATGGACCTGATGGCCCCTGCCTGAGACATGCTCTTGACTAGCCAATTGTCCAGATACGGGAAGACATGCACTCCCAAGTCTGTGGAGGTACGCTGCCATCACGGCCAGGTGTTTTGTGAAGACCCATGGGGTGGATGCGAGCCTGAATGACAACACCCGGTACTGGAAGTGCTGTGTTCCCATGACAAATCGGAGTTACTTCCTGTGACCAGGGAAGATCTCAATATGAATGTATGTGTCCTTTAGGTCGAGGGAGCATAGCCAGTCCCCTTTTTGCAAAAAGGGAATCAAGCAGTGGTGTAGCCAAAATTGAATTTTGGGGGGGGGGGCCTAAGGTTAACGTGGGTGGGCAGTAGGCATATAGGCTTGAGCCCTATTAGTTGCACTCTTATCAATAAATACCTTAGAATGCACCCGACAATGGATTTCTTTGTAGTCTGCAGAAGCCATCATGAATTAGGAGACACTTTAAAATATTTTGTTTCAAGCACTTACCAACATTAAAAATAGCTTATTGATCTGAATTAATTTATTTTATAAGTATTGCAGTTAATAAACACACAACAATATCATATAAAAAGTAAACAAAGAACACTTCACAGAAACATCAGATCCAATCATGTAATAAAACAAATATCAATGTATTATTTTATGAAGACTCTTTCCAAAAATGCAAATTATATCATAATTACAATAAAACACCAATAATCATAAGAATCATAAGAACTTAATACTTGGAATGGGTGCAGAGCAGAACTAGGAAGGTTCATATTATAACCCAACATGCAAAATAATATATATTCAGATTCTGGTGTCACCTCAGCAACAGCAAAACAAATTCCCTCCACTGTCAAGCACTTTGTGAAGTACTAATACAACTCCTACAAAAAAATAATAAAACTCCATCTAGAACCTTGCCATACCATAATAGCAATAATTCTCAGGACTCAAACAGCAGCAACCTTAACTATAAAAAAGGCAGCAAGGCAAACATTACACCAGGCCTTAGAAAGCTAATACACAACCTAGCGGGCAAACAAGCCAGACTGCTACAAATCCCTACACAGACAAAATACTGCACACCTCTGTCACACATGAGCAACACAGACAGAATAAGAAACTATAAATTAGAAACAGAAACATGCAGACATGATTGAAATGTAAAACCCCCCAAAAAGACTCTCTGAACAGTGGAATAACTGAAGAAAAAGTAAAATACAAATATATAAGAAATGCACATTCCCAAAGATGGCATATTTCAATTGCTGAAAGTCAAAATAATTTCTTTTTTTTTTTACGTTCGTTGTCTGATCTTATTTTTCTAATCAGCTGGTCACAGTCTCTTTTTTTCCCCTTGTCTGTCTTTTCCTAATTCCTTTTTCAATGTCTCTTATTCTGTTTCTTTTCTTCTCTTCCTCTCTCAGAGGTTCCCACTCCCACACACTCACTCTCACCAGCAGGCTCTCACTCTCATATACTCTTTTTCACATGTAGGTTCCCACTCCCGCACACACACAAGTTGTGACTCTTACATGCTCTCTCTCACATGCAGGCTCCCTCTCACATCCACAGGATCTCACACCCGCATACTCTCTCTCTCACACCCACAAAGGCTCTCCATACCCACATACTCACTCTCTCTTTTTCACACCACACAGGCTCTCCTCTCCACATGCTCTGTCTCTCATAAACACATACTGGCTCACTCCTACATCCTCTCTCTCTCTCTCACACACACACACACACAAACACGATACACAGGCTTCTCACTCCCAACCATGCTCTCTCTCTCATACACATGTACACAGGCTTCTTACTTCTATGCACTCTCTCATACATACACACAGACTTCTCACTCATGCAGATGCATACACACACACACACACACATGCTTCTCACTCCCATGCATACACATAGGCTTCTCACTCCTATGCTCTCTCTCATGCATACGTGCGCACACACACCAGGCTTCTCACTCCCATCATGCTCTCTCTCTCTCATGCACACACACACAGGCTTCTCACTACCATGCTCTCTCTCATACACACACACACACACACAGGCTTCTCACTACCATGCTCTCTCTCATACACACACACACATAGGCTTCTCACTCCCATGCTCTCTCTCATACACACACACACATAGGCTTCTCACTCCCATGCTCTCTCTCATACACACACAGGCTTCTCACTCCCATGCTCTCTCTCATACACACACAGGCTTCTCACTCCCATGCTCTCTCTCATACACACACACACACAGGCTTCTCACTCCCATGCTCTCTCTCATACACACACACACATAGGCTTCTCACTCCCATGCTCTCTCTCATACACACACACACATAGGCTTCTCACTCCCATGCTCTCTCTCATACACACACACACACAGGCTTCTCACTCCCATGCTCTCTCTCATGCACACACACACACACACACACAGGCTTCTCACTCCCATGCTCTCTCTCATGCACACACACAGGCTTCTCACTCCCATGCTCTCTCATACACACACACACACACAGGCTTCTCACTCCCATGCTCTCTCTCATACACACACACACAGGCTTCTCACTCCCATGCTCTCTCTCATACACACACACAGGCTTCTCACTCCCATGCTCTCTCTCATACACACACACAGGCTTCTCACTCCCATGCTCTCTCTCAAACATACATACACACACACAGGCTTCTCACTCCCATACACTATATCAGGGCTCTTCCTCTCTCCTGGGCCTCCTTGCTATGACAGGCCTCCTTCTCGGGCCGCGCGAGATTACCTCCGCGATGGCCCTGCGTCGGGCGTCCTCTTCTCGGGCTGCGCGGGATGACTCCCGCAATGGGCCTCATCTTCTACGCACTGGGAAACGCCGATTGGTGAGCCTGAGCACGACGTGGGTGGGCCACTGCCCACCCAGACCCACCTGTGGCTACGCCACTGGGATCAAGGTGCTCAGGGAAACCATCTTGAACTTCTCTTTTTAGAAACTTATTCAAGGCCCTTAGGATGGAGTTCTCCTGTTCTCTTTGGAATCAGGAAATTCTTGGAGTAGAATCCCTGCCCTCTTTGCCCTGGTGGTATGGGCTCAACTACTCTGGCCGTTAATAGGGAGGAGAGCTCCGCTTATAGTACCTCCTGATGCGCTACCAGCCCCCAATATGGGCACGGAGGGCAAATTGGCGGGACACCCAATAGATTTAATTTGTACCCTTGGCGGACTATGTACAAAACCCACTGGTCCGAAGTTACATTGGGCCACTGGTTCACAAAGAACCGCAGCCTGCCCCAGACTGGAGGGTCCATTGTCCTGGGTACGGACAATGGGCTTACGCTCCCTACAGCCTAATCAAAACCCCATCCCTGCAGTTGAATGAGGAGCTGGCTGGGGTAAGGGGCTCTCTGCTGCCTGGGACTTCCACGGGAGCCCTGATGGTGTTGACGGGAGCAAGGAGGCAGAGGGATAGCACTTCCTCCAGCAAAAGACTTCCTTGGCCCCGGCCTCCTGGATGAGGAGGATGGGTCTGGCGTACTGGCGGAGAATTGTTGGAGGGTTTCATGGTGGTCCCGAAGCTGGGCCATAGCATCCCTCACCCTATCTCCGAAGAGATTCTCTCCAGTACACGGCACGTCAGTGAATAGTTCCTGTACTTCTGGTTGGAGATACGAGGCCTGCAACCATGCCATTCTGTGGGCGCTGATTCCCGCTGAAGAGACTCTCAATGCCGTATCAAAAACATTGTAGGTCACATGGACTTCGTGTTTTCCGCACGCCAGACTCTTGTGCACCAGCGACAGGGTGTCTTGCTGCTGAGGAATCAGTTACTCAGCCACCTCTTGCAGCTGCTTCCAGATGTCCTGCAAGTAATGGCTCATATAGAGCTGGTAGGGAGCTAGTAGGGCAATAAGCATGGTGTCTTGGAACATCTTCCTCCCAAGAGCATCCACTGTTCTGCGGTCCTTCCCTCGGGTACAGAGGAATGGGTCCTAGGGCGCTTGGCCCGCTTGAGGGTGGATTCTACCACCCCAGACTGGTGAGGCAGTTGACACTTGTCAAATCCGGGAGCCTTCTGGACAAGGTAGACCCCCGTCCGCCTTCTTGTTAATGGGAGGCACTGTGAGGGGGTGTTCCCATATCTTCAGCAGCAACTCCTTAAGGATCTTGACCACCAGGACCGCCACGATCTCCTTAGGAGGCTCCACAAACAGGAGGATCTCAGCATTTTGTGCCTGGCATCCTCCTCTGTTAAAAGTTGAAATGGGATGGTCTCTTCCATCATCCTCACAAACCCTGCAAAGATTAAGTCCTTAGGCGGGGACTTCCTCTGCTCATCTGGAGAAGTGTCTGACAGGAGACCATAAGAGCCCTCGGAGGACTACTCCATTAGATTCCCCCCCCCAGGAGTCATAGAGACCCTCATCCTCACTGTATGCTACAGGGAGATGAGGCCCTAGGTGCTCGGCCTTCATCCAGAGGTGCAGGCACCAGTAGAAATGGATGAGGAACTACAGGCCTCGGCGTCTCCGCTGACCTTGGCGGAGCTTCCTCCTCAGAGGAACTGGTAATGACCACCGTATCGGTAGGGGGATGTCTCAGTGACTTGCTGGGCACCGGTGCCGTCCCAGGAACCGGCGCCAACTGGGACAGTAATACACCAGTGAACACGCTGAACTTTTCCAGTAGCGGTAGAATGACGGACAGCACTGGCTCCAGTGCCCTGCAGTGCCCAATCCACCACTAGCTGGACTCGACGCTCCAGCACCTCTGCAAACGTTGCCAATAACAACACCAACTGGGAGGAAGGAGGGGTAGCCAGATCCTCTTCAGACCCACGAGGTGGATCGGCGACTGGCACAATGACTGGTGGAGACCATCGCGGACCCCTGACATAGATAAAAGTTGGGCCCTTCTTGTCGTGGGGTCACTTCGAGGGCATCGTGGCAAAATCAGGTACATCTCATGCCCAGCACCTAGCATCGATGGGGACCGGTGCCGATGCTGCGTAGGCTTCTTTTGATGCTCAGACTGGTCTTTCCCCGGTGCCAAGGCCGAAGACGATGAACCCGGCATCCTTGGCCCACAGATCGACAACAGTTGGTCTCCAGCACCCCTATCCACCAACGATCCCCGTCGATGTCAATGTGGTGCCCATTGGTGTGGTTCCAAGGTCCATTGATGCCGATGCTGCCAATGCCGATCGCTCAGACTTCCTCAACCCGAAGAGCTGATCCATCTTGTCGAGTTGAAGGAAACGTCTCTTTGGGTCATTTGGGTGCACAAGTGACAACCTCGGATGTCATGCGATGCCCCCAGGCAGAGGACACATATGTTGTGAGGATCTGTAATGGACATGGTCCTCGGGCACCAGGGGCATCAATGAAAACCGGATGTGGCCATGACGGAACAAAAGAGAAAAGGAGGGGCCGCAGACTCAAAACAAAGGTGGCGGCCGTCAATGACCAGAGGGCACCAAGGCACAGTTGCTGCAGGGGAATCAACTGCGAACAATAATTTACCAGAAATTCCAAAAACCCTGATTAGGATACTATAGGGAGGCACAGATAAGGACCCGGTGATGCAACGATACTAAAAATCGCAAAAAAACACAATGAAAATTAA